>NW_025962681.1:0-10531 GCF_017589495.1 Alosa alosa
ACGCCTGTAAACTAAAAATATATCAAAGCACCTTTTGCGCTTTTGAATGTAGCACCAAAAATGCGTTTAAACAGCTGGACAAAACATTTAGCTAATTGATTATATAACCTGTACACCGCAATTGTTTAACATTTACCTGCGGTTAAGCACATTGACAGTAGCCCAGCCTAACAGCATGTTGTAGGCCCATTGTAGAAATTTCACTTGAAATTGCAACTCACAACATGCCTGCTTTACAACGCTCAAATGACAAATCAAAAGACAATAAAACAACAAGAGGGTTGAGTCCGAATGACACTGAGTTTTAGAGACATTGAGCTGTAGTTAAGAAATATTTTCAGATAAAACACATTCTTCTGATCTCCTTCACTGACGCCTATGGAAAAGGCTTTAATCGCCCCAAAACAACGATCAATGATCATCAAATTTCTCTCTCACATTGTTCTCATAACCATCTATAAAAGTTTTTCTTTTCTTTGAGCATCCGAACTTGTGACATAACGCACTGGACCTTATCATAGGCTCGAGATATAATTAAAGGCAGAGATAGGGCCACTGCACTTAAATCAAAAGATGAAGCTCCTTAACTTTGAAATTATGATCAGTGACTGGCATCGGTGAACGGCTGGTTGGAATATATTATTGAAAACTATTTAAAGACCTCCATGTCACAGGAGAGACTGGCCTCCTTTCTATGAAAAGATTTAGGCTACCTGCAAACTGGCCTAAGGATTTCATTGTTGAGTTTGCGGCAAAGCAAGAAAATGTTTTTTTTTCCTGAGCTGTGATATGGCGAGTCAGTGTCATTTATTTGTCCAATGTTAGCTCTATAGATACAGACCAGTACATCTTATCAATAGTTTGAATGTCATGCAGTTTTCGCCTGATGCAAAAAATTGCAAATTATAATAGAGCTATTCGAATGAGAGGAGGAACCACTTCTAAGGTAATTATGAAAACAGTGTGAAACCTAGGGTGTTGTTCTCTCACCATTGATAGGCTATTGCATCAAACACCTTTGACAGGCCCAGTCAGGCATCCTCTAAGATGCTAAGAATTTGCAGACTTTTCAAAACAAAGAGCTTATAAGGGAGGCTATTGTAACACAAGTAATATGTTTGATAGTACACCAAACAGCCCCCAAAATTAAGGTCCTTTTAGCACTATTACCAATCTGAGCTTGCAAATTATAACTAAACCGGTCAACATGGTTTTAGATCCAACTTACTACATTCCTCAAAGGAAGAAGGCTTAGCTCCCTTTTCTCAAGGTAATAAATACCATTAGAAACAGGTATATTTCCAACTGTTTTAAACCGCTGTTGTAGAAACCTTATTTAAAAGTCAAAACTTGACCATACCATTGAGCAACTACAGGCCTATATCAAATCTATCGCTATTAAAAGGCATTGAAAAGTTGTTTGCAATCAGCAATACCTTCCTCAACTAAAAACAGTATCCTTGTTCCAATCAGGTTTTAGATCAAACTGCTGTTAACAGAACGGCTCTAAAGATAGTCAATGATCTCAGACTAGCTACCGACTCAAACAAAGTCTCAATCCTATTCTGGATTTGAGTGCATTTGACACCATTGATCATAGCATCTCTAATTCACCTTGCAAAGTGGGTGGGTCTCTCTGATAATGCTCGGCTTGGTTTTCAAACCCCATTACTGGCAGAGATTTTTATATCAGTCTGGAGATCATGTATCTGAAAAACATGACTTGCCTTTAGTGTGTGGGGGCACCTTGGTCCCTGCTATTTTCTCTATATATGCTCCCATTGGGAAGCGTCCTTAAGTCAGCATAATGTAAACTTTACAGCCTCATGGATGATGCAATTGTATCTTTCCAATAGGCCAACTAACCCAGATGGCCTTTATCTCCCTCACTGCATACCTAACCTCCATTAATCAGTGGATGAGCAAAACTTTTGAAACTAAATGATGACAAAACAGAGTGCTTCTGGTTGGACCAAAACTAAAAGCGAGATATTATTCTTAGTAATCTGAGACTTGGCACAAGGTCAAACCAAAAAAGTAACCAAGCCTCGGTGTCATCTTAGATGCAGAGTTAAGTTTAAGCCCCATATCAGTAAAGTTACTCAGACAGCCTATTTCCACTTGAAACATTGCCAAGTGCGGCCCTTTTAACTCAACAAGATGCAGAAAAAAAAGCTAATTCACGCCTTTATCACTACTTGAGTTAGACTACTGCAATGCACTTTCACTGGTCTTCCCAAAAAACATCTAAAGGGTGGCACTCATACAGAACTCTGCAGCTGAACTTTTAACTAAGACTGAAGAAGACACATCACCCCTGTGTTAGCTGGTTTCACACTAGCTCCCTATTTCCTATAAATTGATTTTAAGGTTATATTGAAATTACTTACAAAGCTCTGAATAGCATAGCACCTTCATATATCTCTGAGCTTTTAATATCTTGTAATACAAAGGCTTAGATCATCGATTCTAATCTTTTAATCATTGCCAAAAGTGCTCACAAACAGAAGTGGAGAAGCTACGTTTATCAATATGCCCCCAAACTATGGAACACCTGCCTCTGTACATCAAGCAAGCGAGTTCAGTAAATATTTTAAAAAAGATCTGAAAAACATACCTGTACAGAAAGCTTTTAGTTAACTCATCTTATCCTGTAGACTGCATTTTCAGATTATTCATACTATATTGGGCGCAGCCAGCCAGAAGCGGATGGGCTCCCCCTAATACCGTCAGGTTCTGCTCAAAGGTTTCTTCCTGGAATATGGGAGTTTTTCCTTGCCACAGTTGCCATATGAAGTGCTTGTGGGGGTATTAAGAAGGGTTAAAGGCTGCCAGTCTTATGGCGTATTTTCTATATTTTTGATATGTTGCTGAGTATAACATAAACAGCAAAGAAAAGTGATTGATAATGACTGACTGACTATTATTGTGTTACATGTTTCAAAATAAAGCACTTTGAGCTGCATTCTGTGTATGAAAGGTGCTATACAAATAAAAGCTTTATTATTATTATTTATTATTATTATTATTATTGACAAATACCGCTCAGCACAATGATTCATGCCCATTAATTCCCTGTTAAAGTGTTCGCCTTTGTTACACTATTTGGTTTCGTGATGTAGCCTATGATAAACACCATATGGCCAAATATGTGACTCAGCTAATGTTATAGGCTATACAATTGAATTTCCCTCTTAAAAGGCTGACTGGTGTAGCTTTATTAGACTAGGCTACTATTAAAATACAATCGCCGGTAGCCTTGGCTATGTGTAAAGTAATAAATAATGTAATCTGCATGGCTTTATTTAACAAACTGCAAGCAACAGCTCTGGTCATCCCATACCCTACCCCCACTTCCTGTAGCCTACCATTATGAAGGCCTGTAGCCTAAAAGCGACTTCGTTGCCGTTTTGGACATTAGGCCTAAAAGCTTTTTCATCGTTAAGCCCCCCCCCCATCCTTCTTTCACAAGCAGTGGGGGTGGCGAGGCACAAAGTAACACTTTTGGTAGACAAAGGAGGGTTCTCAAGGCTTCTGTCGTTTGGCCCAACTGCTGCAACCAGGCCAGGACAGATATTTTTAGAGAGACGCCGGTGCAGCTCAGATGTCTTTCTTAATTTTCTTCGGTAAAAAGTGCAGAAACATTAAACTTTGACTAACATTTGATGTGTTTCCATGTTTTTGACTAACTAACATCTAAACGTTAGTCAAAGTTTAATGCCAATGTTCTACCTTTACTAAAGAATAAAGAAAATTAAGAAGACATCTGAGCTGCACCGGCGCTCTCCTTCTCTAACACTTTTTGGCTAAATATTTCCTAAAATCATTTTGAGTTTCACTAGTCACATGTTTTTAACAAGCAACACTTGTTATTGAACAAATAACAGACGCGGTAAGTGAAAATTGACTTTATTTCCATAACGGAGAAATAACATATGCAAGAGTCTAACCAAAGGTCAATCTTGCCAAAAGCCCCTCAAACCTGAAAAACACATGAGGCAAAAAGTGCAAAACATCCACAAAACTAACTAAACTAACAGGGCATATTTTTTGTATTGCAATCATTGTAGCCCTACAGTTGTAACAGCCCGTAATAGTCGTTTTACTCCCCGGATGCTCTTCATTATAAAGAACATTTAACGCGGTCCCAAAAAACAGCTATCAATTAATCACCAAATGTCTTATAAACCAAGTATTGCAAGGGAGCAACACCTTGCAAAAAATGATAACAATAGGCCTAGGCCTTTTATGGCTCTGCTCCTGCCTAGATTCGAACTCAGAACTACCTGAAAGTTGCAGACCTGTTCTGAAATCGTGCATTAACCCACTTTCGACCGTCAGACAACGCCTATCTACTTTGAGTAGGCCTTGTGGAGTAGGACTGTAGCCTACACTGGTTGCTGTGGCACAGTCTTGGAGTGGACCGAATTCGTTTTTTTCTTTGTCATATGAATGCTGTCATTTTGTTAACATTACTGTTAAGGAGATGCTGTAGGCAAGTCTATATTTCAACCTCGTTAGTGTAGTAAAAAAATCAGAACTATTCACAAGGTTTCTGGGCAGCATATTTATGTTCTGTTAGCAAGCAACTTCTCATATGACTACCGACAAAGTAGCCTACTGCCAGCTGGCCAAGCTCTCATTTTAAAACATTACTTGAGAGACAGACACTGTACAATCAAAGAAATCTTGCCACTGAATCCAAAACTATGTTTTAACATTATGTACAAGGCTTAGGCTACAGTGGACTAGCATGTTGCAGGGGCTGCTAAAACACAGAGAAAACGCACTGAAAACTCGGCCAATCACAGCCCTTGCTGTCGAATCGCCAATCCTGGATTCGACCGTGGAACTCCAGCGGACTATGCTGCCCGCAAGCGGCTGCAGTTGTACCACATTTCACCATTCACCATGATAAATTGGAATGAAGTGTCAATTTTTAACTGGTACCCACTGTAGTAGGACCATGGGCCGGAGGCATTCTGAAAGTGGGTGGGACATTTTAGCAGGGGGTATGGGGTCCTCCCCAGAAATTTTTGGACTAGATGCAATTTCCTGAATTCTGGTACATTTAACAGGTTATTTAGATATTTCTATATAACAAAATGAAGCCAGCCTACGAAATTAATAAAGAGGAAATCATGCATAATTTAAAAAATAACTCAATATATAGGCTAATTAGCTGGCCAATAAGGTTTTCCATTATAGATTCACCTTCAATGAGCATTAAAGGTTTGTTTGGAAATCTAACACTCTTTCAACTACATGCGTAATAGTGATCATCAAATACCTCCCCAGATTTCAGTGCCCATCAGTCCACAACATTTTAACAATATAATCAAACAGTCCAAAAGTAAATTAAATATCAAACTAAAACGAAAATGTCATGCTTTTGAAGGCCTACCAGTATGCCGCCCAAGAAACGCGATGTCTCAAAAATAAAACTCGCGATAAGAAATAAAGGGGCTGTCGAAACACAATCTGCCCCTAAAGGCCTGTACTTTGTCTTAAGACCCCGCCATAATTTGAGGATTTACACACTATCTAAGCAGACAAAACTGGCTTCAGTGAATCTACGAATTGTGCGGTCGCTGTGGTTAGTGACATTGATGCTGTTAATGGGGAGTTTTTACATAGCCTAGCAATAAACCTATAGGTTATTATTTATTTGGCATACCTATAAGGCTTTTTACTTATCAAAAAGTGGGGGATACCTGGATCTCTTCAACACTCTTGCGGGGATTTGGCTTTGTCACTGTGTGTGTGACAGAAGAGGAATGGGAGAATCGTGTAACAAAAAAAAAAAAAAAAGTTTATGAGCCGAGTTCACGCTAAAATGGGGAGAATCCAATGACAATGAAGCACTAAACAGATTGCTGAAAACAGCACTGGTATTTCCTACGCAAAAAGTGGGGTGTCAAACTAACAATTTTAAAAAGTGGGTGGGTGTTTTGAAGAATTTAAGAGATGTTTGTATATTTTAACTTTTAAATGCATCAATCAGGTGCACTTTCAAAAATAAAATCAAAGGTCAACTAAAAACCAGACTTAGGCTTATTTTTATGGAAATATTTGTGCTATAGCCTACTATTTTGCACTTCAAATTATAACCATGCACACACAGGTGGAATAGTTGATAGGTGATATTGCAATAAGTTCACAACCACAAAAAACATATGCTACATTTCACAGTTCAAATGTTCAAAAAATGTCTGTACAACAGCACCTCCATGAAATTATGCAGAAGTGGTCACCTGTGTTATTCAGCTAGTTTATTTATGATAATATATTGGTCATTGTAATAGCCATGGCCTATAGCCTACATGCTATTCCTTTTCAGGATGTACCCATATCTGCATGATGCGAATGTTTGCCTATGGCTTATGTCAGGCTTTATATCAATATTTGTGTCTCATTATTTGATTCTTCATATTTTTGCATTAATGTCACTAGGAAGCATGCCAATATAAATATATATTTATTTATCTGTAATGGGATTGGCTGGAACCTGACAATATAAGAACCATGATAGTGGGATAATCTATGGCTGAGCAATTTACAAAAATTTATGCGTAGGCCTACTGACAAATAGTTTACATTAGAATACATTATAATTTCAACCCCAATGAGGCTATGTAGAAATGTGTTGCAGTTTCAAAACAGGATTACTCAGGAACCACTTATTGCATTGCACAGAGGCATGCTTTATATCCCTCGTATTCGGTACGCTTTTTGATGTTTATTGTGATATTGGGTTTGCATATGTTTGTGTGAAGGGTTAGTGGAAATATTAAGCCGAGAGTAATGGGTGTGCACTGTGATACCAAAATGCAAATATGATTAGGGCCTAAATCGTGTTGGGGTTTCAATGTTAATTTTTCTCATGAACCATTTATCACAGCAATTTTGTAGCTAATATCATTGGAAAGCTTAGATTCATGTGTGACCTGATGTGTGATATCATCATATGTATAGGTTTAGTTTAGTTGAACCTCATCTGCCAGGTATTTGACCTACCAGGTTGACACACTTCAGCGTGAAAAATACTCAATAATACTCAAAAGCATACCTAAAGCCGGGAATGCTTTTGGGATCGCCTTCTGAAGTTCTGAATATAGTAAATGAGGAAAATTTTAGAAAATTCCCAGGCGACGGGTGCTCTTGAACCCTCAACCGTCTCTGAAAGCATAATCATTGGCTCAACAGGTAGATCTATAGATAGGCTAAACTCATTTTTTTCAGGCATCTGACCAACGGGTTGACACTTCAGCATGAGAAATCGGGGTGTGTGGCGTGTGAGTGTGTAAAACTAATCGTGTTAGCGTGTGTGTCTCCACGGCCAATGTCGTGAGAGTTGGCAGCTATGTAGCTTGGTGACAAAGAAAAATTAAAAATGTCAGTTCCTGATTGCACAGTTTGTTGTGATGATGTCTCCTTTCTTGCCAGATGTGGAATATTAACAATGACTAGGCGTTTGTTTTGCTTACCCCTCGTTTGAACTGCCGTTGTCCTTTGTTGTGCAATTTGTTAGCTAGATGCTATCGATTAGCTTAAAATGCTTATAAGCTGGCTGTGTTGAACATGGGAAGTGCCAGGGGAGGCTGAATAGGCTAAATTAATTTAACAAGCCAGCGAGTCACAAGCCTAGAGTGCCCTCTAGTGGCTGTGTAGACGGTAATGTTACCTGGATTATGCAGAGATTCATGTCAATCAGCAGGAATGAACATTTAACAACATGTTAAATTATATATTTTTGATTTATCACCCGGAGAGAAGAAATACTCTTTTTCTGATTGGCTGGTGGGGTGGCTTTAATTCTGAATAACGGGACACCTATGAAGTAGACCTGGTAAAAAAAAGTTTAATCACCGTTCCATATCAGTGCTTATGAATGGTAACTATAACAACCATAGTAGGCCCGGCCGGTTGAGCCTGTTCTTTGCCTCTCAAGCCCTCGTCCATTAATCCATTATAACAGGACACCGCCTTGTTACATCCTTACATATAAATTAAGCGACCTGGACTATAAGTCGCAGGACCGGCCAAACTATGAAAAAAGTGCCTTATAGTCCAGAAAAACAGTAATCATAACCAACAACCTATTGTAACACATCAGGGTACATCAAAACCACCACACTGATACCCTAACAACACTGGATAAAGATGCCTCCCATGAACATTTCCTGTGCTTGTCAAGTCCAGTGAACTTCATTGGGCTCAATGTAACCACCAATGTAGATTGTTAGATCCTGAGATTTATTTCTTGATTAACCCATAATAGATGTAACAATGGATGTCTAAGTCAGCCTCTGCTTTTAGTTCATTTGTTTAATATTCACTGTATTTTTCACAAAAATCCAAATTCTTGCTGTTTACATTTCTCATTAAAGATCATTCAGGATGCAAGACTCTTCTTCATTGTAGTTCTTTTGACTAATTCATACTTCAAATACATTCTGTGCTAGGTGTATGGAAAAGGCACTTACTCATTGCCCCCAGTCCAGGCGTACTGTTATGTGGCTTCACATCACAGGTCTGATCTGGAGTGGAGATGACCAGATATCAGTTGCCTCCGCGAGGTCAATCAGCTCATTCATAACATGACACAGCTTGTAGAAGAGGTCTACTTTGTGTTTTTGCTGGGAGAGAGAGGAATGGGGTGGTTAGTAAAAGAAACTGAGACATGGCAAAAGGGATTATATTCATATAAAATACATTATTTTTAAGTTTAAAATATTCTAAAGATCAAAAGAATTTTTACCCAACATCAAGTTCACAAAATATTACCTTTATGATAAATTACAGGTTTTCTACAAACTCTGATTTTTAAAGGAAACTGCCGAAAACCATTGTATGTAGCATGAAGGAGACTTGAATGAACACAAAAATGTGTTTTTGAAACTATAAAGGCCATTTTGGTAGGGGAAAACTGGTGTTATGGATGTGACGTTTTGAACCAGTCCTCCACAAACTACATAAAACATACATTTACACATGCATTCCCCACAGCCAGGCAGAACCTGAAAAATGCAGTTTTTGCTAGATAACTACCTGAACCATTGCACCCAGGATGACAAAATGTTTATGGTATGGTAGTCTCAAGCATTCCTCATCAACCTAGCCCATACCCACTTATTTGTGATTTGCACACATGCATGCACACACACAGACAGACACACATAAACATATTACCACCCGCATGAATGCACACACAAACACACACAGGCATGATACGCATCGCAGCATGCACACAATAATACCACCATTAGCCCCCTTAACACACACACAATATGCATACACCCACATCTAATGTACACACAACACATACACAGGCATGCACAAGCATGTACACACACACACACACACACACACTCACAAAACAAAACACACACACTAAAAGCAAATTCACATGCACACACATAATACTATGCACATGATTTGCAAGAGAGATGAGACAAATCGTGAGGACTAAGCGCGGTCATATTCT
Organism: Alosa alosa; assembly: GCF_017589495.1. Classification (NCBI taxonomy): domain Eukaryota; kingdom Metazoa; phylum Chordata; class Actinopteri; order Clupeiformes; family Clupeidae; genus Alosa; species Alosa alosa. The sequence goes on from NW_025962681.1 coordinate 9,488, forward strand.
GTAACGCCACATGTTACTCTGTGGGTATTAGCTACAGATAACTGATACTTAAAATGCTGGCACATCGTGTTATAAATCTTTGTAAATAGTAGAGTGTCACATTTCAAACTAAACTGTGTTAAAAAGGTGTTAAGGCCTATTTACAGTCACCATTCCTGACCTGTCACACGACAGTGTGACATCGCACCACATACTCCCTCTGTCACATGAGAAATTTCAGCCTTATGGTGCAACTCCTGCATAGAGATTTTTTTCAGTGTTGCGCTGACAAGCAGGACGAGCTTAAAGCCAAGATCAAGGGCTATTTACAGTCACCATTCCTAATTAAGGACTGTAAAAGAAATGGGAGGGCACTGACAATAAATTTGAATATTTTCTTCAATTGGCTCCCATCGCATTGCTCAGACTCTAACTTTGTGATAGCCATCAAATTCAAATTCGTAACCTCGCCTGATAGATGGTTCACACAGAAATTCTCCTCACACTTCCTTCGCCTTCAAAGTCATCAAAATGAAGCATTTATTTAGTTATTATTATTAATTTTATTAACATCATCATCACACATGACTGTTGTGTTCATGTTGAAACCACAAGACATAATCATCTTCAAGCACAGTCAATGGCAAAGCAAAAAAGTTATAATCTTTTCCCCTTCTCGATTCTAGCCTACCGTCAATCCATCGTTCCTCTGGAAATGAAGTGGCGTTTTTATTAGGTTTAACTGCCTCTATGTAATGTTTATCTAACATACAATAGTCTTGTAGGCTACATGGTTTTCCCATTGGTTTTGCTTATGAGCACGGAGCTGGCTGGACTGGAGCTTCTTATCCAAACACGTATTATCTCCCTACTTTGGCGCATAAAAAGAGTTAGCTTCCACAACCGGACACAAATATACTTCTTCTGGGAACCCAATGTTACGTGTGATGAGGTAAGTTGAGCCTGTTTTGCCTTGTATTGTTTATGTAGATAATACAGAAACTACAACATCAGCACAGGATATATAATAATAATAATAATAATAATAATAATAATAATACAGCT
>NW_025962682.1:0-10531 GCF_017589495.1 Alosa alosa
CAGGATTATAATTGAGATTCTAGATTAATTTTAGCTCAGGGCCTTAACCGCCACCCCAAATCTCACTGTGACCTTGCGTCCCTTGGAGATAGGCAGTTGGCTGAGGAGCCAGGCTCGTATGTGAATCAGCTAAGCGTGACATGTTCATCACATACGACTCTTGACTTGGCCGGGTTTTCTCTTCCAGCCCCTTAGTAGCAGTATGGGAGAGGCAAACAGTCTGTTACATTTTCCATCATACGACTCTTGACTTAGCGGGTTTCACTCTTGGCTATAGTGGCAGTATGGGAGAATGACAGTCTGTTACATTTGCATCACATACGACTCTTGACTTAAGCGGGTTTCACTCTTGGCCCCTTGAAAGGTAGCAGTATGGGAGAATGACAGTCTATTTACATTTTCCATCACATCACAGAGTCTTGAGTTAGCGCTTTTTCAGTCATAGCCTGGTGGCAGTACTGGGAGAATGACAGTCTGGTACATGTTCATCACATATGACTCTTGAGTTAAGCGCCTGGAGGGGTTTTGCTAGGGCCGGAATCATATCTACGAACCCGCAGGTATACCATGGGTTTGAGATTTTCGGCTCTGCTTAAGGCACAACCCTTGCAAGGTTAGCTTAAGTGGGGCACAGTGCACCAGTACTTGCTCGGTGCTTTAAGCCTGGTTGTCCGTGGAAATTGGTACCAGAGTGTTTGCCACTTTTGTTGCGCGGGCTTAGCATAGAGGGTGTTAGCTAGTTTGATTAAGCGTGTTTAATTTGGGTTAAGTTTAGTGGGTAGGATACAGGGTAATGCTCCCAGGCTCCCTGCATGGCGCAGGGGACAGAGAGGAGTCTTTGGAGCCTCTGGCAGGCTCGGCTGGGGCCTGTGGGTGGGTGTGTGTGTGTGTAGAGGTGCTGCAGTGGGTATAGCACAGCATCTAGGCCCAAGCATCTAGGCACAGCATCTAGGCTCCAACTTTAATAATAATAATGTAATAATAATAAGTTGGGGCCTCTCTGAGGCAGCTGGGCCTCTCTGAGCAACAGGCCCCTCTCTCTGTCCCTCTCTATCACCTGCTTGGCGTGTGTGCGTGTGTGGTGGTGTGCTTGGTGGGGGTCTGGCGCGGCTCTCTGCCTCTCTCCCTGCTCCTAGGCCCAAGTTGAGCCGTCTGAGCACAAGCACTCATCCCCAGGCCTCTCGGCCCGTCCGATCACAGTAGCTAGTAGGCCTCTCACAAGGCCTTAGCTTAAAGCTAATGTGTGTGTGTTTTGGGGGGAGGCTCAGGATTGGGTGAGATTCTAGATTAATTTTGGCGCTCGGACCTTAGCGCCGCCACCCCGTCCGCTGTGACCTTGCGTGTGCGGGAGATAGGCGGTTAGCTAGGAGCCAGAATCATTATGTGAATAAGCAGCTAAGCGTGACATGTTCATCACACATCGACTCTTGACTTAAGCGGGTTTTCACTCTTGGCCTTAGTGGCAGTATGGGAGAATGACAGTCTGTTACATTTTTCCATCACACGACTCTTGACTTAAGCGGGTTTTCACTCTCTTGACTATGGGAGCGGGTTACATTTTTTCGACTCTTGGCTTAGTGGCAGTATGGGAGAATGACAGTCTGTTACATTTTTTCCATCACATACGACTCTTGACTTAGCGCTTTTTTTCAGTCTTGGCCCCTTAGTGGCAGTATGGGAGAATGACAGTCTGTTACATTTTTCCATCACATACGAGTCTTGAGTTAGTCGCATTTTTCAGTCTTGGCCTTAGTGGCAGTATGGGAGAATGACAGTCTGTTACATGTTCATCACATATGACTCTTGAGTTAGCGCCTGGAGGTTTGCTAGGGCGGAATCATATCTGAACCACTTGGGTATACCATGGGTTTGAGATTTTTTAGGCTCTGCTTAAGGCTTTAACCCTTGCGAGGTTAGCTTAAGTGGGGCACAGTGCACCAGTACTTATCGATTGCTTAAGCCTGGTTGTCCGTGGGGGGTGGTACCCAGAGGGGGTGTTTGCCACTTTGTGTTGCGGGCTTAGCATAGAGGGTGTTAGCTAGTTTGATTAAGCGTGTTTAATTTGGGTTAAGTTTAGTGGAGTAGGATACAGGGTAATGCTCCCAGGCTCACACCTGCAGCACTGTCTTGGGGGACAGAGAGGAGTCTTTGGAGCCTCTGTGAAGAGCAGCTGGGGCCTGTGGGTGGGTGTGTGTGTGTGTAGGGGGTGCTGCAGTGGGTATAGCACAGCATCTAGGCCCAAGCATCTAGGCACAGCATCTAGGCCCAACTTTAATAATAATAATGTAATAATAATAATAGGGTTGGGGCCTCTCTATGGGCAGCTGGAGCCTCTCTGAGCAACAGGCCCCTCTCTCTGTCCCTCTCTATCACCTCTTGTGGCGTGTGTGCGTGTGTGTGGCTGTGCTTGGTGGGGGTCTGGCGCAGCTCTCTGTGTCTCTCCCTGCTCCTAGGCCCAAGTTGAGCCCGTCTGAGCACAAGCACTCATCCCAGGCCTCTCTCGGCCCGTCCGATCACAGTAGCTAGTAGGCCTCTCACAAGGCCTTAGCTTAAGCTAATGTGTGTGTGTTTGGGGAGGCGCTCAGGATTGGGTGAGATTCTAGATTAATTTTGGGCTCTCGGACTTAGCGCCGCCACCCCGTCTCGCTGTGACCTTCGTGTGAGGAGATAAGCGGTTGGCTAGGAGCCAGAATCATTATGTGAATCCGCAGCTAGCGTGACATGTTCATCACATATGACTCTTGACTTAAGCGGGTTTTCACTCTTGGCCTTAGTGGCAGTATGGGAGAATGACAGTCTGTTACATTTTTCCATCACATACGACTCTTGACTTAGCTGACTTTTCACTCTTGGCCCCTTAGTGGCAGTATGGGAGAATGACAGTCTGTTACATTTTCCATCACATCTTGACTCTTGACTTAGCGGGTTTTCACTCTTGCCCCTTAGTGGCAGTATGGGAGAATGACAGTCTGTTACATGTTCATCACATATGACTCTTGAGTTGGCGCCTGGAGGTTTGCTAGGGCGGAATCATATCACGAACCCTTGGGTATACCATGGGTTTGAGATTTTTTCGGCTCTGCTTAAGGCTTTAACCCTTGCAAGGTTAGCTTAAGTGGGGCACAGTGCACCAGTACTTCTCGGTGCTTAAGCCTGGTTGTCCGTGGGGGGGGTGGTACCCAGAGGGGGGGGTTGCTACTTTGTGTTGCGGGCTTAGCATAGAGGGTGTTAGCTAGTTTGATTAAGCGTGTTTAATTTGGGTTAAGTTTAGTGGAGTAGGATACAGGGTAATGCTCCCAGGCTCACACCTGCAGCGCGGGGACAGAGAGGAGTCTTTGGAGCCTCTGTGAGCAGCTGGGGCCTGTGGGTGGGTGTGTGTGTGTGTAGGGGTGCTGCAGTGGGTATAGCACAGCATCTAGGCCCAAGCATCTAGGCACAGCATCTAGGCCCAACTTTAATAATAATAATGTAATAATAATAATAAGTTGGGGCCTCTATGAGCAGCTGGAGCCTCTCTGAGCAACAGGCCCCTCTCTGTCCCTCTCTATCACCTGCTTGGCGTGTGTGCGTGTGTGTGGCTGTGCTTGGTGGGGGTCTAAGCGCAGCTCTCTGTGTCTCTCCCTGCTCCTAGGCCCAAGTTGAGCCCGTCTGAGCACAAGCACTCATCCCAGGCCTCTCGGCCCGTCCGATCACAGTAGCTAGTAGGCCTCTCACAAGGCCTTAGCTTAAGCTAATGTGTGTGTGTTTTGGGGGGCGCTCAGGATTGGGTGAGATTCTAGATTAATTTTGGGCTCGGGCCCTTAGCGCCCGCCACCCCGTCTAGCTGTGACCTTGCGTCAGCGGAGATAAGCGGTTGGCTAGGGCCAGAATCATTATGTGAATCCGCAGCTAAGCGTGACATGTTCATCACATCTGACTCTTGACTTAGCGGGTTTTCACTCTTGGCCTTAGTGGCAGTATGGGAGAATGACAGTCTGTTACATTTTTTCCATCACATACGACTCTTGACTTAGCGACTTTTCACTCTTGGCCCCTTAGTGGCAGTATGGGAGAATGACAGTCTGTTACATTTCCATCACATCACGACTCTTGACTTATCACATGGGTTTTCACTCTTGGCCCCTTAGTGGCAGTATGGGAGAATGACAGTCTGTTACATGTTCATCACATGTGACTCTTGAGTTAGCGCCTGGAGGTTTGCTAGGGCGAATCATATCTGAACCCTTGGGTATACCATGGGTTTGAGATTTTTTAGGCTCTGCTTAAGGCTTTAACCCTTGCGAGGTTAGCTTAAGTGGGGCACAGTGCACCAGTACTTATCGGTGCTTAAGCCTGGTTGTCCGTGGGGGGGTGGTACCCAGAGGGGTGTTTGCCACTTTGTGTTCTTGGGCTTAGCATAGAGGGTGTTAGCTAGTTTGATTAGCGTGTTTAATTTGGGTTAAGTTTAGTGGAGTAGGATACAGGGTAATGCTCCCAGGCTCACACACACGCGCGCAGGGGACAGAGAGGAGTCTTTGGAGCCTCTGTGAGCAGCTGGGGCCTGTGGGTGGGGTGTGTGTGTGTGTAGGGGGTGCTGCAGTGGGTATAGCACAGCATCTAGGCCCAAGCATCTAGGCACAGCATCTAGGCCCAACTTTTAATAATAATAATGTAATAATAATAATAAGTTGGGGCCTCTCTGAGCAGCTGGAGCCTCTCTGAGCAACAGGCCCCTCTCTCTGTCCCTCTCTATCACCTGCGCGCGCGTGTGTGCGTGTGTGTGGCTGTGCTTGGTGGGGGGTCTGGCGCGGCTCTCTGTGTCTCTCCCTGCTCCTAGGCCCAAGTTGAGCCGTCTGAGCACAAGCACTCATCCCAGGCCTCTCGGCCCGTCCGATCACAGTAGCTAGTAGGCCTCTCACAAGGCCTTAGCTTAAGCTAATGTGTGTGTGTTTGGGGGGCGCTCAGGATTGGGTGAGATTCTAGATTAATTTTGGGCTCGGACTTAGCGCCGCCACCCCGTCTCGCTGTGACCTTGCGTCGTGAGGGAGATAGAGCCAGAAAGCCCGTATGTTAGCTAGAGCCAGATCACATATGACTCTTGAATCCTTAGTGGCTATGGGAGAATGACATGTTCATCACATCACGACTCTTGACTTAGCGGGTTTCACTCTTGGCCCCTTAGTGGCAGTATGGGAGAATGACAGTCTGTTACATTTTCCATCACATACGACTCTTGACTTAGCACTTTTTCAGTCTTGGCCTTAGTGGCAGTATGGGAGAATGACAGTCTGTTACATTTTCCATCACATCACGACTCTTGACTTAAGCGGGTTTTCACTCTTGGCCTTAGTGGCAGTATGGGAGAATGACAGTCTGTTACATGTTCATCACATATGACTCTTGAGTTAAGCCTGGAGGTTTGCTAGGGCGGAATCATATCTGAACCACTTGGGTATACCATGGGTTTGAGATTTTTTCGGCTCTGCTTAAGGCTTTAACCCTTGCGAGGTTAGCTTAAGTGGGGCACAGTGCACCAGTACTTATCGGTGCTTAAGCCTGGTTGTCCGTGGGGGGTGGTACCCAGAGGGGGTGTTTGCCACTTTGTGTTGCGGGCTTAGCATAGAGGGTGTTAGCTAGTTTGATTAAGCGTGTTTAATTTGGGTTAAGTTTAGTGGAGTAGGATACAGGGGTAATGCTCCCAGGCTCACACCTGCAGCACTTGGGGGACAGAGAGGAGTCTTTGGAGCCTCTGTGAGAATCAGCTGGGGCCTGTGGGTGGGTGTGTGTGTGTGTAGGGGTGCTGCAGTGGGTATAGCACAGCATCTAGGCCCAAGCATCTAGGCACAGCATCTAGGCCCAACTTTAATAATAATAATGTAATAATAATAATAAGTTGGGGCCTCTATGAGGCAGCTGGAGCCTCTCTGAGCAACAGGCCCCTCTCTCTGTCCCTCTCTATCACCTCTTGTGGCGTGTGTGCGTGTGTGTGTGGCTGTGCTTGGTGGGGGGTCTGGCGCAGCTCTCTGTGTCTCTCCCTGCTCCTAGGCCCAAGTTGAGCCGATCTGAGCACAAGCACTCATCCCCAGGCCTCTCCCGGCCCGTCCGATCACAGTAGCTAGTAGGCCTCTCACAAGGCCTTAGCTTAAGCTAATGTGTGTGTGTGTTTGGGGGAGGGCGCTCAGGATTGGGTGAGATTCTAGATTAATTTTGGCTCGGGACTTAGCGCCGCCACCCCGTCTCGCTGTGACCTTGCGTCGCGGAGATAGGCGGTTAGCTAGGGCCAGAATCATTATGTGAATCCGCAGCTAAGCGTGACATGTTCATCACATCGACTCTTGACTTTCATGGGTTTTCACTCTTGGCCCCTTAGTGGCAGTATGGGAGAATGACAGTCTGTTACATTTTCCATCACATACGACTCTTGACTTAGCGGGTTTTCACTCTTGGCCCCTTAGTGGCAGTATGGGAGAATGACAGTCTGTTACATTTTCCATCACATCTCGACTCTTGACTTAGCGGGGTTTTCACTCTTGGCCCCTTAGTGGCAGTATGGGAGAATGACAGTCTGTTACATGTTCATCACATATGACTCTTGAGTTAAGCGCCTGGAGGTTTGCTAGGGCGAATCATATCTGAACCCTTGGGTATACCATGGGTTTGAGATTTTTTGGCTCTGCTTAAGGCTTTAACCCTTGCGAGGTTAGCTTAAGTGGGGCACAGTGCACCAGTACTTATCGATTGCTTAAGCCTGGTTGTCCGTGGGGGGTGGTACCCAGAGGGGTGTTTGCCACTTTGTGTTGCGGGCTTAGCATAGAGGGTGTTAGCTAGTTTGATTAAGCGTGTTTAATTTGGGTTAAGTTTAGTGGAGTAGGATACAGAGTAATGCTCCCAGGCTCACACACCGCAGCTTGGGGGACAGAGGAGTCTTTGGAGCCTCTGTGAGCAGCTGGGGCCTGTGGGTGGGTGTGTGTGTGTGTCGGGGTGCTGCAGTGGGTATAGCACAGCATCTAGGCCCAAGCATCTAGGCACAGCATCTAGGCCCAACTTTAATAATAATAATGTAATAATAATAATAAGTTGGGGCCTCTCTGAGGCAGCTGGAGCCTCTCTGAGCAACAGGCCCCTCTCTCTGTCCCTCTCTATCACCTCTTGGCCGTGTGTGCGTGTGTGTGGCTGTGCTTGGTGGGGGGTCTAAGCGCCCAGCTCTCTGTGTCTCTCCCTGCTCCCTAGGCCCAAGTTGGAGCCCGTCTGAGCACAAGCACTCATCCCAGGCCTCTCCCGGCCCGTCCGATCACAGTAGCTAGTAGGCCTCTCCACAAGGCCTTAGCTTAAGCTAATGTGTGTGTGTTTGGGGGGAGGCACTCAGGATTGGGTGAGATTCTAGATTAATTTTGGCGCTCGGACCTTAGCGCCGCCACCCCGTCTAGCTGTGACCTTGCGTCCTTGAGAGATAAGCCGGTTAGCTAGGAGCCAGAATCATTATGTGAATCCGCAGCTAAGCGTGACATGTTCATCACATCGACTCTTGACTTAGCGACAGGTTTTCACTCTTGGCCCCTTAGTGGCAGTATGGGAGAATGACAGTCTGTTACATTTTTTCCATCACATACGACTCTTGACTTAGCGGGTTTTCACTCTTGGCCTTAGTGGCAGTATGGGAGAATGACAGTCTGTTACATTTTTCCATCACATCTGACTCTTGACTTAGCCATTTTTTCACTCTTGGCCTTAGTGGCAGTATGGGAGAATGACAGTCTGTTACATGTTCATCACATATGACTCTTGAGTTAAGCCTGGAGGTTTGCTAGGGCGAATCATATCTGAACCACTTGGGTATACCATGGGTTTGAGATTTTTTGGCTCTGCTTAAGGCTTTAACCCTTGCGAGGTTAGCTTAAGTGGGGCACAGTGCACCAGTACTTATCGGTGCTTAAGCCTGGTTGTCCGTGGGGGGTGGTACCCCCAGGGGGTGTTTGCCACTTTGTGTTGCAGGGCTTAGCATAGAGGGTGTTAGCTAGTTTGATTAAGCGTGTTTAATTTGGGTTAAGTTTAGTGGAGTAGGATACAGGGTAATGCTCCCAGGCTCACACCTGTGGCGCAGGGGGACAGAGGAGTCTTTGGAGCCTCTGTGAGCAGCTGGGGCCTGTGGGTGGGTGTGTGTGTGTGTGTAGGGGGTGCTGCAGTGGGTATAGCACAGCATCTAGGCCCAAGCATCTAGGCACAGCATCTAGGCCCAACTTTAATAATAATAATGTAATAATAATAATAAGTTGGGGCCTCTCTGAGCAGCTGGAGCCCTCTCTGAGCAACAGGCCCCTCTCTCTGTCCCTCTCTATCACCTCTTGTGCGTGCGTGTGTGTGGCTGTGCTTGGTGGGGGGTCTAGCGCAGCTCTCTGTGTCTCTCCTGCTCCTAGGCCCAAGTTGAGCCCGTCTGAGCACAAGCACTCATCCCAGGCCCTCTCGGCCCGTCCGATCCACAGTAGCTAGTAGGCCTCTCACAAGGCCCTTAGCTTAGCTAATGTGTGTGTGTTTGGGGGGGCACTCAGGATTGGGTGAGATTCTAGATTAATTTTGGCTCGGACATAGCGCCCGCCACCCCGTCTCGCTGTGACCTTCGTCCTTGGAGATAAGCAGGTTAGCTAGAACCAGAATCGTATGTGAATAAGCAGCTGGCGTGACATGTTCATCACATGACTCTTGACTTAGCCCGGGTTTTCACTCGCCTTAGCAGTATGGGAGAATGACAGTCTGTTCATTTTCCATCACGACTCTTGACTTAAGCGGGTTTTCACTCTTGGCCCCTTAGTGGCAGTATGGGAGAATGACAGTCTGTTACATTTTTTCCATCACACTCTGAGTCTTGAGTTAGCACTTTTCAGTCTTGGCCTTAGTGGCAGTATGGGAGAATGACAGTCTGTTACATTTTTTCCATCATCCTCGACTCTTGAAGCGGGTTTCACTCTTGGCCCCTTAGTGGCAGTATGGGAGAATGACAGTCTGTTACATGTTCATCACATATGACTCTTGAGTTAAGCCTGGAGGTTTGCTAGGGCGAATCATATCTGAACCGCAGGTATACCATAGGTTTGAGATTTTTTCGGCTCTGCTTAAGGCTTTAACCCTTGTGAGGTTAGCTTAAGTGGGGCACAGTGCACCAGTACTTATCGGTGCCCAAGCCTGGTTGTCCGTGGGGGTGGTACCCAGGGGGTGTTTGCCACTTTGTGTTGCGGGCTTAGCATAGGGTGTTAGCTAGTTTGATTAAGCGTGTTTAATTTGGGTTAAGTTTAGTGGAGTAGGATACAGAATTAATGCTCCCAGGCTCCACCCACAAGCTGGCGCGGGGGACAGAGAGGAGTCTTTGGAGCCTCTGTGAGCTCAGCTGGGGCCTGTGGGTGGGTGTGTGTGTGTGTCGGGGGTGCTGCAGTGGGTATAGCACAGCATCTAGGCCCAAGCATCTAGGCACAGCATCTAGGCCCAACTTTAATAATAATAATGTAATAATAATAATAAGTTGGGGCCTCTGTGAGCAGCTGGAGCCTCTCTGAGCAACAGGCCCTCTCTGTCCCTCTATCATCACCTGCGCGCGTGTGTGTGCGTGTGGCTGTGCTTGGTGGGGTCTAGCGCAGCTCTCTGTGTCTCTCCCTGCTCCCTAGGCCCCAAGTTGAGCCCGTCTGAGCACAAGCACTCATCCCAGGCCTCTCGGCCGTCCGATCACAGTAGCTAGTAGGCCTCTCCACAAGGCCCAGCTTAATGTGTGTGTGTGTGTGTGTTTGGGGGAGGGCGCTCAGGATGCGGTCCAGATTCTAGATTAATTTGACTCGAACCTGCCGCCACCCCATCTACTTCTGTGACCTGCGTCGGCGGAATAAGTGATTCGCCTAGGGGCCAGAATCGTATGTGGAATCCGCGGCTAAGCGTGACATATTTCATCACATACGACTCTTGACTTCATGAGTTTTCACTCTGGCCTTAGTGGCAGTATGGGAGAATGACAATCTGTTGTTTTCCATCACATACGGCTCTTGGCTTGGCAGCTTTTCACTCTGGCCTTATTGTAGTATAGAATATGACAGTCTATTTACATTTCCATCCATGCGACTCTTGACTTAGGGTTTTCCTCTTTGGCCCCTTAGTGGCAGTATGGGAGAATAGCAGTCTGTTACATGTTCCTCCTCTGAGCTCATGATTCCCAGCGCCTGGAGGTTTGCTAGGGCCTGGAATCCTCCTCGAACCCATGGGTATATTAGGTTTGAGAGATTTTTTCGGCTCTAGCAAGGCTTTCGCCCTTCTTGAGGTTGCTGGGGTGGGGCACAGTGCCTCAGCTGTCGGTGCCTCAAGCTGGTTGTCCGTGGGGGGTGGTGCCCAGAGGGGGGTGTTTGCCACTTTAATATTTGCGGGCGCAGCATGGGGTGTTAGCTAGTTTGATTAGCGTGTTTAATTTGGGTTAAGTTTAGTGGAGTAGGATACGGGAGTGACCTCCCAGGCTCCCGCAGCGGGGACAGAGAGTCTTTGGAGCCTCTGGCAGTCAGCTGGGGCCTGTGGGTGGAGTGTG
>NW_025962683.1:0-10510 GCF_017589495.1 Alosa alosa
ACGGGAGACGCGGTGGTCAATTCACTAAGCAAGTTAGAACCTGTGACGCTGGCACAATGCTTCAAGTGCTTTGCACAGAACTACTCCATTATGCTATGGGATGGCTGTTTAATGTAGTGCTTGGTGTTCTATCAATTATGACAGTCTCGTGGCGCTGGCCATAGCGTTTGTAAACCAAGGCCCTCCTTCTCATAAAAATGATTTTTATTTCTCTGGCTGTTGCAATTGATATCAGTGGTTAATATAGGTGCCCTCAGTAAACAGCGCAACAAAAGACGGCAAACAGTTAGAAACAATAGCGCAATTGGCTTCTTAAGAGATCGCACCTTGCCTTGCTGCGCATGTTCTCGCGATCAGCGTTGCACTGACACAGAGCTACCACCAGACACTGGCAAAACTAGCAGGGGAGACACATGGTGTCACGTCGAAGCAGGATTAGAACCTGTGAGGCTGGCACAATACTTCAAGTGCTTTTGTGACTACTCCATTATGCTATGGGATGGCTGTTTAATGTAGTGCTTGGTGTTCTATCAATTATGACAGTCTCGTGGCGCTGGCGTAAGCGTTTGTAAACCAAGGCCCTCCTTCTGCGTAAAAATGATTTTTATTTCTCTGGCTGTTACAATTGATATCAGTGGTTAATGTAGGTGCCCTCAGTAAACGAAGCGCAACAAAAGACAGCAAACAGTTAGAAACAGTAGCATAATTGGCTTCTTAAGAGATCGCCGCGCGCATGCGCCGCATGTTCTCGCGATCAGCGTTGCACTGACACAGGCTACGGTAAAATTAGCGGGGAGACGCGGTTGTCAATTCACTAAGCAGGATTAGAACCTGTGACGCTGGCACAATGCTTCAAGTGCTTTGCACAGAACTACTCCATTATGCTATGGGATGGCTGTTTAATGTAGTGCTTGGTGTTCTATCAATTATGACAGTCTCGTGGCGCTGGCCGTGGCGTTTGTAAACCAAGGCCCTCCTTCTCGTAAAAATGATTTTATTTCTCTGGCTATTTACACCCAATTGATATCAGTGGTTAATATAGGTGCCCTCAGTAAACAGCGCAACAAAAGACAGCTAACAGTTAGAAACAATGATAGCGCGGTGGCTTCTTAAAGAGATCGCCTGCCTTGCGCATGTTCAGCGATCAGCGATTACTGACACAGGCTACGGTAAAATTAGCGGGGAGACGCGGTGGTCAATTCACTAAGCAGGATTAGAACATGTGATGCTGGCACAATGCTTCAAGTGCTACAGGGAACTACTCCATTATGCTATGGGATGGCTGTTTAATGTAGTGCTTGATTGTTCTATCAATTATGACGGTCGTGGCGCTGGCGGTGGCGTTTGTAAACCAAAGGCCCTCCTTCACCGTAAAAATGATTTTTTTATTTCTCTGGCTGTTGCAATTGATATCAGTGGTTAATATAGGTGCCCTCAGTAAACGAAAGCGCAACAAAAAGACAGCAAACAGTTAGAAACAGTAGCGCCAATTGGCTTCTTAAAGAGATCGCCGCGCCGCCAACGCCGCATGCGTTCGCGATCAGCGATTGCACTGACACAGGCTACCAGACACTGAGTAAAACGGGGACGGACAGCGGTGGTCAATTCACTAAGCAGGATTAGAACCTGTGGGGCTGGCACAATGCTTCAAGTGCTTTGCACAGAGACTTCTCCATTATGCTATGGGATGCGCTGTTTAATGTAGTGCTCGGTGTTCTATCAATTATGACACTCTCGTGGCGCTTAGCCGTAGCGTTTGTAAACCAAAAGGCCCCTCCTTCGTAAAAAATGATTTTTATTTCTCTGGCTGTTGCAATTGATATCAGTGGTTAATATAGTGCCCTCAGTAAACAAGCGCAACAAAAAGACAGCAAACAGTTAGAAACAGTCCAGCATAATTGGCTTCTTAAGAGATCGCCCGCGCCGCGCATCACGCGTGTTCTCGCGATCAGCGTGCACTGACACAGGCTACGGTAAAATTAGCGGGGACTGGCGGTGGTCAATTCACTAAAGCAGGATTGACCTATGTGGCGTGGCACAATGCTTCAAGTGCTGCACAGAACTACTCCATTATGCTATGGGATCGCTGTTTAATGTAGTGCTCGGTGTTCTATCAATTATGACAGTCTCGTGACGCTGGCCGTAGCGTTTGTAAACCAAAGGCCCTCCTTCGTAAAAAATGATTTTTATCTCTCTGGCTGTTGCATTGATTATCAGTGGTTAATATAGGTGCCCTCAGTAAACAGCGCAACAAAAGACAGCAAACAGTTAGAAACAGTAGCGCCAATTGGCTTCTGAAAGTCGCCGCTTACGCTGCGCATGCATGTTCGCGATCAGCGATTACACTGACACAGGCTACGACACTGGTAAAATTAAGGGGAGACCGCGGTGGTCAATTCACTTAAGCAGGATTAGAACCTGTGACGCTGGCACAATGCTTCAAGTGCTTTGCACAGCGACTACTCCATTATGCTATGGGATGGCTGTTTAATGTAGTGCTCCGGTGTTCTATCAATTATGACAGTCTCGTGGCGCTGGCCATAGCGTTTGTAAACCAAAGGCCCTCCTTCGTAAAAAATGATATTTTATTTCTCTGGCTGTTGCAATTGATATCAGTGGTTAATATGAAGGTGCCCTCAGTAAACGAAGCGCAACAAAAAAGACAGCAAACAGTTAGAAACAGTCATGCAATTGGCGCTTAAAATCATACGCCGCGCCGCATACGCATGTTCTCGCCCGATCAGCGATTGCACTGACACAGGCTACCAGACACTGGTAAAACTAGCGGGGAGACAGCGGTGAAGTCAATTCACTAAAGGATTAGAACCTGTAAGGCTGGCACAATGCTTCAAGTGCTTTGCACAGAGACTACTCCATTATGCTATGGGATCGCTGTTTAATGTAGTGCTTTCGGTGTTCTATCAATTATGACAGTCTCGTGGCGCTGGCGTGGCGTTTGTAAACCAAAGGCCCTCCTTCTCAGTAAAAAATGATTTTTTATTTCTCTGGCTGTTGCAATTGATATCAGTGGTTAATATGAGTGCCCTCGGTAAACAAGCGCAACAAAAGGCGGCAAACAGTTAGAAACAGTAACGCAATTGGCTTCTTAAAGAGATCGCCGCATACTTGCCTGCGCATGTTCTCGCGATCAGCGATTGCACTGACACAGGCTACCAGACACTGGTAAAACTAACGGGGAGACCGCGGTGGTCACGTCGAAGCAGGATTAGAACCTGTGAGGCTGGCACAATGCTTCAAGTGCTTTTGCACAGCGACTACTCCATTATGCTATGGGATCGCTCTTTTAATGTAGTGCTTGGTGTTCTATCAATTATGACAGTCTCGTGGCGCTGGCCATAGCGTTTGTAAACCAAAGGCCCTCCCTCTGTAAAAAATGATTTTTATTTCTCTGGCTGTTGCAATTGATATCAGTGGTTAATATAGGTGCCCTCAGTAAACAGCGCAACAAAAGACAGCAAACAGTTAGAAACAGTAGCATAATTGGCTTCTTAAAGAGATCGCCTTGCCTTGCGCATGTTCGCCAGCGATCAGCGATTGCACTGACACAGGCTACGGTAAAATTAACGGGAGACGCGGTGAATCAATTCACTAAGCAGGATTAGAACCTGTGGCGGCTGGCACAATGCTTCAAGTGCTTTGTACAGGACTTCTCCATTATGCTATGGGATAAGCTGTTTAATGTAGTGCTTCGGTGTTCTATCAATTATGACAGTCATTGGCTGGCGTAAGCGTTTGTAAACCAAAGGCCCTCCTTCGCGAAAAATGATTTTTATTTCTCTGGCTGTTTGAGAATTGATATCAGTGGTTAATATGAGTGCCCTCAGTAAACAGCGCAACAAAAAGACGGCAAACGGTTAGAAACAGTAGCGCAATTGGCTTCTTAAAGTCGCGCGCATAGCGCATGCATGTTCTGGCGATCAGCGGTGCACTGACACAGGCTACACCAGACTGGTAAAACTAGCGGGAGACTGGCGGTGGTCCCGCGTCTAAAGCAGGATTAGAACCTGTGAGGCTGGCACAATGCTTCAAAAAGTGCTTTGCACAGCGACTACTCCATTATGCTATGGGATCGCTGTTTAATGTAGTGCCCGGTGTTCTATCAATTATGACAGTCTCGTGGGCTGGCCATAGCGTTTGTAAACCAAAGACCCTCCTTCTCGTAAAAAATGATTTTTTATTTCTCTGGCTGTTGCGGTGATATCAGTGGTTAATATGAGTGCCCTCAGTAAACAGCGCAACAAAAGACGGCAAAAACAGTTAGAAACAGTAGCATAATTGGCTTCTTAAGAGATCGCCTTGCCATACGCATGTTCTCGCGATCAGCGATTGCACTGGCTTACAGGCTACACACCAGACACTGGTAAAACTAACGGGGAGACCGTGGTGGTCACGTCGAAGCAGGATTAGAACCTGTGAGGGCTGGCACAATGCTTCAAGTGCTTTGCACAGCGACTACTCCATTATGCTATGGGATGGCTCTTTTAATGTAGTCTTGGTGTTCTATCAATTATGACAGTCTACCGTGGCGCTGGCCATGGCGTTTGTAAACCAAAGGCCCTCCTCGTAAAAAATGATTTTTTATTTCTCTGGCTGTTGCAATTGATATCAGTGGTTAATATGAGTGCCCTCAGTAAACAAGCGCCAACAAAAGAAAGCAAACAGTTAGAAACGATACGCAATTGGCTTCTTAAGTCGCGCCTGCGCCGCCGCGCTGTTGTTCGCGATCAGCGATTGCACTGACACAGGCTACCGGTAAAATTAACGGGGAGATCGCGGTGGTCAATTCACTAAGCAGGATTAGAACCTGTGACGCTGGCACAATGCTTCAAAGTGCTTTGCACAGCGAACTACTCCATTATGCTATGGGATGCTGTTTAATGTAGTGCCCGGTGTTCTATAATTATGACAGTCTGCATTGGCGCTGGCCATGGCGTTTGTAAACCAAAGGCCCTCCTTTTAAGTAAAAAAATGATTTTTTTTTTTTCTCTGGCTGTTGCAATTGATATCAGTGGTTAATATGAGTGCCCTCAGTAAACAGCGCAACAAAAGACAACCAAACAGTTAGAAACAGTCACGCAATTGGCTTCTTAAGAATTCGCCGCATGCCTTACTTGCGCATGTTCGCGCGATCAGCGATTGCACTGGTAACACAGGCTACGGTAAAATTAGCGGAAGTTGCGGTGGTCAATTCACTAAGCAGGATTAAGAACCTGTGGCTGGCACGGAAATTCTTCAAGTGCTTTGCGGGAACTACTCCATTATGCTGGGATGGCTGTTTAATGTAAGTGCCGGTGTTCTATCGAAAATTATGACAGTCTCGTGGCGTGGCGTGGCGTTTGTAAACCAAAGGCTCTCCTTCGTGAAATGATTTTTATTTCTCTACGAAACATTTGCAATTGATATCAGTGGATTTAATGTAGGTGCCCTCAGTAAACAGCGCAACAAAAGACAGCAAACAGTTGAAGCAGTAACACCAATTGGCTTCTGAAGATCGCACACCGCATGTTCGCGTCAGCGATTGCACTGACACAGGCTACGGTAAAATTAATGGGAGACGCGGTGGTCAATTCACTAAGCAGGATTAGAACCTGTGGCGCTGGCACAAAGCTTCCAAGTGCTTTGCACAGACTACTCATTATGCTATGGGATCGCTGTTTAATGTAGTGCTTTCGGTGTTCTATCAATTATGACAGTCCTCATTGGCGCTGGCGGTAGCGTTTGTAAACCAAAGGCCCTCCTTCTAAGTAAAAAATGATTTTTTCTTTCTCTGGCTGTTGCAATTGATATCAGTGGTTAATATAGGTGCCCTCAGTAAACAGCAGCAACAAAAAGACAACAAACGGTTAAAACAATCATGCAATTAACTTCTTAAATCGCTGCCGCCGCATACGCGTATGTTCGCGATCAGCGATTGCACGACACTGGGCTACCAGACACTGAAACTAACGGGGAGACCGCCCGGTGGTCACGTCGAAGCAGGATTAGAACCTGTGAGGCTGGCAGAATACTTCAAGTGCTTTGCTTAGCGGACTTCTCCATTATGCTATGGGATCGCTGTTTAATGTAGTGCTTGGTGTTCTATCAATTATGACAGTCTGCGTTGGCGCTGGCGTGGCGTTTGTAAACCAAAGGCCCTCCTGCGTAAAAATGATTTTTATTTCTCTGGCTGTTGCAATTGATATCAGTGGTTAATATGAGAACCCTCAGTAAACGGCGCAACAAAGACAGCAAACAGTTAGAAACAGTAGCGCGGTGGCTTCTTAAAGTCGCCCTTACGCATAGCATACTGCGTTCTGCGATCAGCGGTGCACTGACACAGGCTACCGGTAAAATTAACGGGAGACCGCGGTGGTCAAGTCACTAAGCAGGATTAGAACCTGTGATGCTGGCACAATGCTTCAAGTGCTTTGCACAGAGACTACTCCATTATGCTATGGGATGCGGCTGTTTAAATGTAGTGCTCCGATTGTTCTATCAATTATGCCGATCTACCATTGACGCTGGCCGTGGCGTTTGTAAACCAAAGGCCCTCCCTTCTCATGAAAAATTATTTTTTTCTGGCTGTTGCGGTGATATCAGTGGTTAATATGAGTGCCCTCAGTAAACAAGCGCCAACAAAAGACCAGCAAACAGTTAGAAAACAGTAGCATAATTGGCTTCTTAAAGAGATCCTGCCTTGCATGCGCGCGCACATCCGCCAGCGATCATGATTGCACTGGACACAGGCTACCCAGACACTGGTAAAACTAGCGGAGCCGTGGTGGTCAATTCACTAAGCAGGATTAGAACCTGTGAGGCTGGCACAATGCTTCAAGTGCTTTGCACAGCGACTACTCCATTATGATATGGGATCGCTCTTTAATGTAGTGCTTGGTGTTCTATCAATTATGACAGTCCATTGGCGCTGGCGTGGCGTTTGTAAACCAAAGGCCCTCCTTCGTAAAAAATGATTTTTATTTCTCTGGCTGTTGCAATTGATATCAGTGGTTAATATAGGTGCCCTCAGTAAACAGCGCAACAAAGAAAGCAAACAGTTAGAAACAATCCGCGCCAATTGGCTAAAGTCGATCATGCGCCATGCGCATGTTCTCGCGCTGATCAGCGTGCACTGACACAGGCTACGGTAAAATTAAGGGGAGATCGCGGTGGTCAATTCACTAAGCAGGATTAGAACCTGTGACGCTGGCACAACGCTTCAAGTGCTTTGTACAGAGACTACTCCATTATGCTATGGGATCGCTGTTTAATGTAGTGCTTTCGGTGTTCTATCAATTATGACAGTCACCATTGGCTGGCCATGGCGTTTGTAAACCAAAGGCCCTTTTAGTAAAAATGATTTTTTTCTCTGGCTGTTGCAATTGATATCAGTGGTTAATATGGAGTGCCCTCAGTAAACGAAGCCAACAAAAAGACAGCAAACAGTTAGAAACAGTCACGCAATTTGGCTTCTTAAGAATCCTTGCATACTATGCGCGCCGCATGTTCTCGCGATCAGCGATTGCACTGACACAGGCTACCGGTAAAATTAACGAAGGAGACGCGGTGAGTCAATTGACAGGATTAGAACCTGTATGAGGCTGGCACAATGCTTCAAGTCTTTGCACAACGACTACTCCATTATGCTATGGGATCGCTGTTTAATGTAGTGTAGTGTTCTATCAATTATGACAGTCTGTTAGCTGGCCATAGCGTTTGTAAACCAGGCCTCCTCGTAAAAACAGTTTTTATTTCTCTGGCTGTTGCAATTGATATCAGTGGTTAATATGAGTGCCCTCAGTAAACAGCGCAACAAAAGACAGCAAACAGTTAGAAACAATGCGCAATTGAAAAGCTAGCAAGAGATACATACGCCTGCGCCACGCGCGTATTCTCGCGATCAGCGTTGCACTGACACAGGCCAGTGGAAATTAAAGGGGCGTGGTCAATTCACTAAGCAGAAGTTAGAACCTGTGGCGCTGGCACAATGCTTCAAATGCTTTGCACAGAACTACTCCATTATGCTATGGGATCGCTGTTTAATGTAGTGCTCGGTGTTCTATCAATTATGACAGTCATAAATGGCCTGGCCTTGGCGTTTGTAAACCAAAGGCCTCCTTCTCATAAAAATGATTTTTATTTCTCTGGCTGTTGCAATTGATGTCAATGGTTAATGTATGGGTGCCCTCAGTAAACAAGCGCAACAAAAGACAACCGACTGATTAGAAACAGTAATGCAATTGGCTTCTTAAGAGATGGCATGCATATGTTCTCGCGATCAGCGATTGCACTGACACAGGCTGCAGACACTGGTAAAACTAACGGGAGACCGCGGTGGTCACGTCGAAGCAAGTTAGAACCTGTGAGGCTGGCACAATGCTTCAAAGTGCTTTGCACAGCGACTTCTCATTATGCTATGGGATCGGCTGTTTAATGTAGTGTAGTGTTCTATCAGGTATGACACTCTGGCGCTGGCCGTAGCGTTTGTAAACCAAGGCCCTCCTTCTAAATAAAAAATGATTTTTATTTCTCTGTGTTGCAATTGATATCAGTAGTTAATATGTAAAATTGCCCTCAGTAAACAGCGCAACAAAAAAAAAAGAATAGCAAACGAAGTTAAAGAAACAATACTTGCAATTGGCTTCTTAAGAGATACGCGCGCACTTTTGCACACATGTTCTCGCGATCAGCGATTGCACTGACACAGGCTACCGGTAAAATTAAAGGGAGACCGCGGTTGTCAATTCACTAAGCAGGATTAGAACCTGTGGCCTTCAGCACCAATGCTTCAAGTGCTTTGCACAGAGACTACTCATTATGTATAGGATGCGCTGTTTGTACTTAGTGCCAGTGTTCTATCAATTATGACAGTCTCGTGGCGCTGGCATTAGCGTTTGTAAACCAGGCCCTCCTTCTCGTAAAAATATTTTTATTTCTCTGGCTGTTGCAATTGATATCAGTGGTGAATATGGTGCCTCAGTAAACAGCGCAACACAAAAGACAGCAAACGTTGAGAAACAATGGCATAATTGGCTTCTTGAGATCGCCGCCTGCGCCGCATGTTCGCGATCAGCGATTGCACCTGACTTACCGGGCTACGGTAAAATTAGCAAGGGAGACCGCGGTGGTCAATTCACTAAGCAGGATTAGAACTGACGCTGGCACAATGCTTCAAGTGCTTTTACCCAGAACTACTCCATTGTACTATGGGATCGCTTATTTAATGTGGTGCTCGGTGTTCATCAATTACGACAGTCTAAGTAGCTTTATTGCGTGGCGTTTGTAAACCAAGGCCCTCCTTCTACGTAAAATGATTTTTATTTCTCTGGCTGTTGCAGTTGATATCAGTGGTTAATGTAGGTGCCCTCAGTAAACAGCGCCAACAAAAGACGGCAACAGTTAGAAACAGTCACGCAATTGGCTTCTTAAGAGATGTCGCGATCAGCGGTGCACCCTGACTTGCAGGCTACGTGCAAAGTCGCGAAGGAGACGCGGTGGTCAATTCACTAAGCAGGATTAGAACCTGGCAAACGCTGGCACGTGCTTCCAAGTGCTTTGCACGAGACTGCTCCATTGTGCTATGGGATCGCTGTTTAATGTAGTGCTCGGTGTTCTATCGAATTATGACAGTCTCGTGACGCTGGCCATGGTTGCGACCAAAGGCCCTCCTTCTCGTAAAAATGATTTTATTTCTCTAGCTGTTGCGGTGATATCAGTGGTTAATGGTGCCCTCAGTAGGCAACAAAGACGGCAAACAGTTAGAAACAGTACTTGTAATTGGCTTCTTAAGAGATCGCACGCACGCACACGCTGCGCATGTTCTCGCGATCAGGCGATTGCGCACAACCTGGGCTACAGACACTGGTAAAACTAGCGGGAGCCGCGGTGGTCACGTCGAGCAGGATTAGAACCTGTGAAGGCTGGCACAATGCTTCAAGTGCTTTGCTGCGCTGACTACTCTCCATTATGCTATGGGATGGCTGTTTAATGTGGTGTGGTGTTCTATCAATTATGACAGTCTGCGTGGCTGTGGCCATAGCGTTTGTAAACAAGGCCCTATTCTGCGTAAAAATGGTTTATTTCTCCTGGCTGTTGCAATTGATATCAGTGTATGGTTATTATGAGTGCCCTCAGTAGGCGGCACAATAAAAGACGGCAAACAGTTAAAACAGTCAACATAATTGGCTTCTTAAGGCTCGCCGCGCGCGCTCACGCCACTTGTATTCTCGCGATCCAGCGATTGCACTGACTGAGCTACGGTGGTGCGGGGAGACGCGGTGAATCAATTCACTAAGCAAGTTAGAACCTGTGGCCTTCTTTGCAATGCTTCAAGAGCTTTTACTGAGAGCTACTCCATTATGCTATGGGATTGCTGTTTAATGTAATTATAGGTGTTCTATCAATTATGACAATCTGTGGCACGCTGGCCGTAGCGTTTGTAAACCAAGGCCCTCCTTCTCGTAAAAAAATATTTTTATTTCTCTGGCTGTTGCAATTGATATCAGTGGTTAAT
>NW_025962684.1:0-10497 GCF_017589495.1 Alosa alosa
AAATGATTAACTATGGCAACAAAAATGAAACAAAATTGGTCTGATTTTTTTCTTACTTTTCAGATTTTTTTAGTTTTCGCGGTCAGGATGAGAGAATGTTTTTCTTACAAAATTCAAAATCTGTCAATTATTGTCCAAATTATTTTTTATTTCATGTCTAGACATGTGAAATGCATAAACTATGGCAAAAAAAGTGGAGAAAAAAGAATGGTCTGATTTTTTCGTACTTTTCAGATTTTCTTAGTTTTCATATAAGGTCCGGGTTTTGAAAAAAAAAAGACAGATTTTTGAAAATTTTATTTCACGTCTAGACATGTGAAATGCATGAACTATGGCAAAAAAAGTGAAAAAAATTTGGTTTGATTTTTTCGTACTTTTCAGATTTCCTTAGTTTTCATTTAAAGTCCGGGGTCAGGAAAAAAGACAGATTTTTGAAAAATTTCAAAATCTGTCAATTATTGTCCAAATTATTTTTTTTTTCACATCTACATGTGAAATGCATTAACTATGGCAACAAAAAATGAAAAAAAATTGGTCTGATTTTTTTTCTTACTTTTCAGATTTTTTAGTTTTCAAGGGTCAGGATGAGAGAAAGTTTTTTTTTTACAAATTTCAAAATCTGTCAGATATTGTCCAAATTATTTTTATTTCATGTCTAGACATGTGAAATGCATAAACTATGGCAAAAAAAGTGGAGAAAAAAGAATGGTCTGATTTTTTCGTACTTTTCAGATTTTCTTAGTTTTCATATAAGGTCCGGGGTCAGGAAAAAAGACAGATTTTTGAAAATTTTATTTCACGTCTAGACATGTGAAATGCATGAACTATGGCAAAAAAAGTGAAAAAAATTTGGTTTGATTTTTTCGTACTTTTCAGATTTCCTTAGTTTTCATTTAAAGTCCGGGTCAGGAAAAAAAAGACAGATTTTTGAAAAATTTCAAAATCTGTCAATTATTGTCCAAATTATTATTTTTTCACATCTACACATGTGAAATGCATTAACTATGGCAACAAAAATGAAAAAAAAAATTGGTCTGATTTTTTTTCTTACTTTTCAGATTTTCTTAGTTTTGGTCAGGGTCAGGATCACGAGAAAGTTTTTTTACAAATTTCAAAATCTGTCAGATATTGTCCAAATTATTTTTTATTTCATGTCTAGACATGTGAAATGCATAAACTATGGCAAAAAAGTGGAGAAAAAAGAATGGTCTGATTTTTTCGTACTTTTCAGATTTTCTTAGTTTTCATATAAGGTCCGGGGTCAGGAAAAAAGACAGATTTTTGAAAATTTTATTTCACGTCTAGACATGTGAAATGCATGAACTATAAAAAAAAAAGTGAAAAAAATTTGGTTTGATTTTTTCGTACTTTTCAGATTTCCTTAGTTTTCATTTAAAGTCCGGGGTCAGGAAAAAAGACAGATTTTTGAAAAATTTCAAAATCTGTCAATTATTGTCCAAATTATTATTTTTTCACATCTACACATGTGAAATGCATTAACTATGGCAACAAAATGAAAAAAAATTGGTCTGATTTTTTTCTTACTTTTCAGATTTTTTTAGTTTTTGCGGTCAGGATGCGAGAAAGTTTTTTTTACAAATTTCAAAATCTGTCAGATATTGTCCAAATTATTTTTATTTCACATCTAGACATGTGAAATGACAGATTTTGAACTATGGCAAAAAACTATGGCAAAAAAAAAAAAATTGGTTTGATTTTTTTCTTACTTTTCAGATTTTCTTAGTTTTCATTTAAAGTCCGGGGTCAGGAAAAAAGACAGATTTTTTTTCAAAATCTGTCAATTATTGTCCAAATTATTTTTTTTTCACATCTACACATGTGAAATGCATTAACTATGGCAACAAAAAAAATGAAAAAAAATTGGTCTGATTTTTTTTCTTACTTTTCAGATTTTTTAGTTTTCATGCGGTCAGGATGCGAGAATTTTTTTTTTTTACAAATTTCAAAATCTGTCAGATATTGTCCAAATTATTTTTTATTTCATGTCTAGACATGTGAAATGCATAAACTATGGCAAAAAAAGTGGAGAAAAAAGAATGGTCTGATTTTTTCGTACTTTTCAGATTTTCTTAGTTTTCATATAAGGTCCGGGGTCAGGAAAAAAGACAGATTTTTGAAAATTTTATTTCACGTCTAGACATGTGAAATGCATGAACTATGGCAAAAAAAGTGAAAAAAATTTGGTTTGATTTTTTCGTACTTTTCAGATTTCCTTAGTTTTCATTTAAAGTCCGGGGTCAGGAAAAAAGACAGATTTTTGAAAAATTTCAAAATCTGTCAATTATTGTCCAAATTATTATTTTTTCACATCTACACATGTGAAATGCATTAACTATGGCAACAAAAATGAAAAAAAATTGGTCTGATTTTTTTTTTACTTTTCAGATTTTCAAATTTTAGTTTTCAGGGTCAGGATGCAAGGAAAAAGTGAAAAAAAAAAGTTTTTTTTTACAAATTTGAAAATCTGTCAGATATTGTCAAATAATTTTTTTATTTCACATCTAGACATGTGAAATGAGTTAACTATGGCAACAAAAATGAAACAAAATTGGTCTGATTTTTTTTCTTACTTTTCAGATTTTTTTTAGTTTTCAAGGGTCAGGATGAGAGAATGTTTTTTTTTACAAATTTCAAAATCTGTCAATTATTGTCCAAATTATTTTTTATTTCATGTCTAGACATGTGAAATGCATAAACTATGGCAAAAAAGTGGAGAAAAAAAAGAATGGTCTGATTTTTTTTTTCATTACTTTTCAGATTTTCTTAGTTTTCATATAAGGTCCGGGGTCAGAAAAAAGACAGATTTTTGAAAATTTTATTTCATGTCTAGACATGTGAAATGCATGAACTATGGCAAAAAAAAAAAAAAAAAAATTTGGTTTGATTTTTTTCATTACTTTTCAGATTTCCTTAGTTTTCATTTAAAGTCCGGGGTCAGGAAAAAAAGACAGATTTTTGAAAAATTTCAAAATCTGTCAATTATTGTCCAAATTATTTTTTTTCACATCTACACATGTGAAATGCATTAACTATGGCAACAAAAAAAAAAAAAAAAAAATTGGTCTGATTTTTTCTTACTTTTCAGATTTTCTTAGTTTTCATAAGCGGTCAGGATGCGAGAAAGTTTTTTTACAAATTTCAAAATCTGTCAGATATTGTCCAAATTATTTTTTATTTCATGTCTAGACATGTGAAATGCATGAACTAATTTGAAAAAAAATTGGTTTGATTTTTTCTTACTTTTCAGATTTTCTTAGTTTTCATTTAAGGTCGGGGTCAGGAAAAAAAAGACAGATTTTTGAAAAATTTCAAAATCTGTCAATTATTGTCCAAATTATTATTTTTTTCATGTCTAGACATGTGAAATGCATTAACTATGGCAACAAAAAAAAAAAAAAATTGGTCTGATTTTTTTCTTACTTTTCAGATTTTTTTAGTTTTCGCGGGTCAGGAAGAGAGAAAGTTTTTTTTACAAATTTCAAAATCTGTCAGATATTGTCCAAATTATTTTTTATTTCATGTCTAGACATGTGAAATGCATAAACTATGGCAAAAAAAGTGGAGAAAAAAAAAAATGGTCTGATTTTTTTTTTACTTTTCAGATTTTCTTAGTTTTTCATATAAGGAAAAAGGGTTTTTGAAAAAAAGACAGATTTTGAAAATTTTTTATTTCACGTCTAGACATGTGAAATGCATGAACTATGGCAAAAAAAGTGAAAAAAATTTGGTTTGATTTTTTTCGTACTTTTCAGATTTCCTTAGTTTTCATTTAAAGTCCGGGGTCAGGAAAAAAGACAGATTTTTGAAAAATTTCAAAATCTGTCAATTATTGTCCAAATTATTATTTTTTCACATCTACACATGTGAAATGCATTAACTATGGCAACAAAAAATGAAAAAAAATTGGTCTGATTTTTTTTCTTACTTTTCAGATTTTTTAGTTTTCAAGGGTCAGGATGAGAGAAAGTTTTTTTTACAAATTTCAAAATCTGTCAGATATTGTCCAAATTATTTTTTATTTCATGTCTAGACATGTGAAATGCATAAACTATGGCAAAAAAAGTGGAGAAAAAAGAATGGTCTGATTTTTTCGTACTTTTCAGATTTTCTTAGTTTTCATATAAGGTCCGGGGTCAGGAAAAAAGACAGATTTTTGAAAATTTTATTTCATGTATAGACATGTGAAATGCATGAACTATGGCAAAAAAAGTGAAAAAAATTTGGTTTGATTTTTTCTTACTTTTCAGATTTCCTTAGTTTTCATTTAAAGTCCGGGTCAGGAAAAAGACAGATTTTTGAAAAATTTCAAAATCTGTCAATTATTGTCCAAATTATTATTTTTTCACATCTACACATGTGAAATGCATTAACTATGGCAACAAAAAATGAAAAAAAATTGGTCTGATTTTTTCTTACTTTTCAGATTTTCTTAGTTTTCGTTGGGTCAGGATGCGAGAATTTTTTTTTTTACAAATTTTGAAAATCTGTCAGATATTGTCCAAATAATTTTTTATTTCACATCTAGACATGTGAAATGCATTAACTATGGCAAAAAAATGAAAAAAAATTGGTCTGATTTTTTTTCTTACTTTTCAGATTTTTTAGTTTTCAAGCGGTCAGGATGAGAGAATGTTTTTTTTTACAAATTTCAAAATCTGTCAGATATTGTCCAAATTATTTTTATTTCATGTCTAGACATGTGAAATGCATAAACTATGGCAAAAAAGTGAAAAAAATTTGGTTTGATTTTTTTCAGATGTGAAACTTTTCAGATTTTCTTAGTTTTCATTTAAGGTCCGGGGTCAGTCGGGGGAAAAAAAGATTTTTGAAAAATTTCAAAATCTGTCAATTATTGTCCAAATTATTATTTTTTCACATCTACACATGTGAAATGCATTAACTATGGCAACAAAAAAATGAAAAAAAATTGGTCTGATTTTTTTCTTACTTTTCAGATTTTCTTAGTTTTTAAAGTCGGGGTCAGGAAAAGAAAGTTTTTTTACAAATTTCAAAATCTGTCAGATATTGTCCAAATTAATTTTTATTTCACATCTAGACATGTGAAATGAGTTAACTATGGCAACAAAAAATGAAAAAAAATTGGTCTGATTTTTTTCTTACTTTTCAGATTTTTTAAAGGGTCAGGATGAGAGAATGTTTTTTTTACAAATTTCAAAATCTGTCAATTATTGTCCAAATTATTTTTTATTTCATGTCTAGACATGTGAAATGCATAAACTATGGCAAAAAAGTGGAAAAAAAAGAATGGTCTGATTTTTTTTGACTTTTCAGATTTTCTTAGTTTTCATATAAGGTCGGGGTCAGGAAAAAAGACAGATTTTTGAAAATTTTATTTCATGTCTAGACATGTGAAATGCATGAACTATGGCAAAAAAGTGAAAAAAATTTGGTTTGATTTTTTTTTTCATTACTTTTCAGATTTCCTTAGTTTTCATTTAAAGTCCGGGGTCAGGAAAAAAAGACAGATTTTTTTGAAAAATTTCAAAATCTGTCAATTATTGTCCAAATTATTATTTTTTTCACATCTACACATGTGAAATGCATTAACTATGGCAACAAAAATGAAAAAAAAATTGGTCTGATTTTTTTTCTTACTTTTCAGATTTTTTTTAGATTTTTCAAGGGTCAGGATGAGAGAAAGTTTTTTTACAAATTTCAAAATCTGTCAGATATTGTCCAAATTATTTTTTATTTCATGTCTAGACATGTGAAATGCATAAACTATGGCAAAAAAAGTGGAGAAAAAAAAAAATGGTCTGATTTTTTTCATTACTTTTCAGATTTTCTTAGTTTTCATATAAGGTCCGGGGTCAGGAAAAAAGACAGATTTTTGAAAATTTTATTTCACGTCTAGACATGTGAAATGCATGAACTATGGCAAAAAAAAGTGAAAAAAATTTGGTTTGATTTTTTCGTACTTTTCAGATTTCCTTAGTTTTCATTTAAAGTCCGGGGTCAGGAAAAAAGACAGATTTTTGAAAAATTTCAAAATCTGTCAATTATTGTCCAAATTATTATTTTTTTCACATCTACACATGTGAAATGCATTAACTATGGCAACAAAAATGAAAAAAAAAATTGGTCTGATTTTTTTTTCTTACTTTTCAGATTTTTTAGTTTTTCGGGTCAGGATGAGAAAGTTTTTTTTTTTACAAATTTCAAAATCTGTCAGATATTGTCCAAATTATTTTTTATTTCATGTCTAGACATGTGAAATGCATAAACTATGGCAAAAAAAGTGGAGAAAAAAGAATGGTCTGATTTTTTCGTACTTTTCAGATTTTCTTAGTTTTCATATAAGGTCCGGGGTCAGGAAAAAAGACAGATTTTTGAAAATTTTATTTCATGTCTAGACATGTGAAATGCATGAACTATGGCAAAAAAAAAAAAAAAAAAAATTTGGTTTGATTTTTTTCATTACTTTTCAGATTTCCTTAGTTTTCATTTAAAGTCCGGGGTCAGGAAAAAAAGACAGATTTTTGAAAAATTTCAAAATCTGTCAATTATTGTCCAAATTATTATTTTTTCACATCTACACATGTGAAATGCATTAACTATGGCAAAAAATGAAAAAAAAAAATTGGTCTGATTTTTTTCTTACTTTTCAGATTTTCTTAGTTTTTTTAGCGGTCAGGATGCGAGAAAGTTTTTTTTTACAAATTTGAAAATCTGTCAGATATTGTCCAAATAATTTTTTATTTCACATCTAGACATGTGAAATGAGTTAACTATGGCAACAAAAATGAAACAAAATTGGTCTGATTTTTTTCTTACTTTTCAGATTTTTTAGTTTTTAGTCCGGGTCAGGATGAGAGAATGTTTTTTTACAAATTTCAAAATCTGTCAATTATTGTCCAAATTATTTTTTATTTCACATCTAGACATGTGAAATGCATAAACTATGGCAAAAAAAGTGGAGAAAAAAGAATGGTCTGATTTTTTCGTACTTTTCAGATTTTCTTAGTTTTCATATAAGGTCCGGGGTCAGGAAAAAAGACAGATTTTTGAAAATTTTATTTCATGTCTAGACATGTGAAATGCATGAACTATGGCAAAAAAAGTGAAAAAAAAATTTGGTTTGATTTTTTCATTACTTTTCAGATTTCCTTAGTTTTCATTTAAAGTCCGGGGGTCAGGAAAAAAAGACAGATTTTTGAAAAATTTCAAAATCTGTCAATTATTGTCCAAATTATTATTTTTTCACATCTACACATGTGAAATGCATTAACTATGGCAACAAAAATGAAAAAAAATTGGTCTGATTTTTTTCTTACTTTTCAGATTTTCTTAGTTTTCGCGGTCAGGATGCGAGAAAGTTTTTTTTTACAAATTTGAAAATCTGTCAGATATTGTCCAAATAATTTTTTATTTCACATCTAGACATGTGAAATGAGTTAACTATGGCAACAAAAATGAAACAAAATTGGTCTGATTTTTTTCTTACTTTTCAGATTTTTTTAGTTTTCGCGGTCAGGATGAGAGAATGTTTTTCTTACAAAATTCAAAATCTGTCAATTATTGTCCAAATTATTTTTTATTTCATGTCTAGACATGTGAAATGCATAAACTATGGCAAAAAAGTGGAGAAAAAAAAAGAATGGTCTGATTTTTTTCTTACTTTTCAGATTTTCTTAGTTTTCATATAAGGTCCGGGGTCAGGAAAAAGTTTTTTTTTGAAAATTTTATTTCACGTCTAGACATGTGAAATGCATGAACTATGGCAAAAAAGTGAAAAAAAAATTTGGTTTGATTTTTTTCATTACTTTTCAGATTTCCTTAGTTTTCATTTAAAGTCCGGGGTCAGGAAAAAAGACAGATTTTTGAAAAATTTCAAAATCTGTCAATTATTGTCCAAATTATTATTTTTTCACATCTACACATGTGAAATGCATTAACTATGGCAACAAAAATGAAAAAAAAATTGGTCTGATTTTTTTCTTACTTTTCAGATTTTCTTAGTTTTCGCGGTCAGGATGCGAGAAAGTTTTTTTTTACAAATTTCAAAATCTGTCAGATATTGTCCAAATTATTTTTTATTTCATGTCTAGACATGTGAAATGCATAAACTATGGCAAAAAAAGTGGAGAAAAAAGAATGGTCTGATTTTTTCGTACTTTTCAGATTTTCTTAGTTTTCATATAAGGTCCGGGGTCAGGAAAAAAGACAGATTTTTGAAAATTTTATTTCACGTCTAGACATGTGAAATGCATGAACTATGGCAAAAAAAGTGAAAAAAATTTGGTTTGATTTTTTCGTACTTTTCAGATTTCCTTAGTTTTCATTTAAAGTCCGGGGTCAGGAAAAAAGACAGATTTTTGAAAAATTTCAAAATCTGTCAATTATTGTCCAAATTATTATTTTTTCACATCTACACATGTGAAATGCATTAACTATGGCAAAAAAAAAAAGAAAAAAAATTGGTCTGATTTTTTTCTTACTTTTCAGATTTTTTAGTTTTCTGCGGTCAGGATGCGAGAAAGTTTTTTTTTTACAAATTTCAAAATCTGTCAGATATTGTCCAAATTATTTTTATTTCATGTCTAGACATGTGAAATGCATGAACTATGGCAAAAAAAGTGAAAAAAAAATTGGTTTGATTTTTTCGTACTTTTCAGATTTTCTTAGTTTTCATTTAAGGTCCGGGGTCAGGAAAAAAGACAGATTTTTGAAAAATTTCAAAATCTGTCAATTATTGTCCAAATTATTTTTTATTTCATGTCTACACATGTGAAATGCATTAAACTATGGCAACAAAAAAAAAAAAAAATTGGTCTGATTTTTTTTTACTTTTCAGATTTTTCTTAGTTTTCAGTTTTAAGGTCAGGATGAGAAAGTTTTTTTTACAAATTTGAAAATCTGTCAGATATTGTCCAAATATTTTTTTATTTCACATCTAGACATGTGAAATGCATTAACTATGGCAACAAAAATGAAACAAAATTGGTCTGATTTTTTCTTACTTTTCAGATTTTTTTTTAGTTTTAAAGGGTCAGGATGAGAGAATGTTTTTTTTTACAAAATTCAAAATCTGTCAATTATTGTCCAAATTATTTTTTATTTCATGTCTAGACATGTGAAATGCATAAACTATGGCAAAAAAAGTGGAGAAAAAAAAAAAAAATGGTCTGATTTTTCAGATTTTTGAAAAACTTTTCAGATTTTCTTAGTTTTCATTTAAGGTCCGGGTCAGGAAAAAAGACAGATTTTGAAATTTTTCAAAAATCTGTCAATTATTGTCCAAATTATTATTTTTTC
Source organism: Alosa alosa (assembly GCF_017589495.1). Taxonomy (NCBI): domain Eukaryota; kingdom Metazoa; phylum Chordata; class Actinopteri; order Clupeiformes; family Clupeidae; genus Alosa; species Alosa alosa. The sequence goes on from NW_025962684.1 coordinate 9,298, forward strand.
ACATCTACACATGTGAAATGCATTAACTATGGCAACAAAAATGAAAAAAAAATTGGTCTGATTTTTTTTCTTACTTTTCAGATTTTTTAGTTTTTTCAAGGGTCAGGATGCGAGAAAGTTTTTTTACAAATTTCAAAATCTGTCAGATATTGTCCAAATTATTTTTTTATTTCATGTCTAGATATGTGAAATGCATGAACTATGGCAAAAAAAGTGAAAAAAAAATTGGTTTGATTTTTTCGTACTTTTCAGATTTTCTTAGTTTTCATTTAAGGTCTGGGGTCAGGAAAAAAGACAGATTTTTGAAAAATTTCAAAATCTGTCAATTATTGTCCAAATTATTATTTTTTCACATCTACACATGTGAAATGCATTAACTATGGCAAAAAAAATGAAAAAAAAAAAAATTGGTCTGATTTTTTTTTTCTTACTTTTCAGATTTTCTTAGTTTTCATGGGTCAGGATGCGAGAAAGTTTTTTTTACAAATTTGAAAATCTGTCAGATATTGTCCAAATTATTTTTTATTTCACATCTAGACATGTGAAATGAGTTAACTATGGCAACAAAAATGAAAAAAAATTGGTCTGATTTTTTCTTACTTTTCAGATTTTTTTAGTTTTCGCGGTCAGGATGAGAGAATGTTTTTTTACAAATTTCAAAATCTGTCAATTATTGTCCAAATTATTTTTTATTTCATGTCTAGACATGTGAAATGCATAAACTATGGCAAAAAAAGTGGAGAAAAAAAGAATGGTTTGATTTTTCAGCTAGATTTTTTAGTTTTTATAAGATTTTCTTAGATTTTTCATTTAAAGTCCACGGGTCAGGAAAAAAAAACAGATTTTTGAAAAGTTTTCAAAATCTGTCAATTTTTATTCAAAATCTGTCAAATTTATTATTTTTTTCACATCTACACATGTGAAATGCATTAACTATGGCAACAAAAATGAAAAAAAAAAATTGGTCTGATTTTTTTCTTACTTTTCAGATTTTTTTAGTTTTCAAGGGTCAGGATGATGAGAAAGTTTTTTTACAAATTTCAAAATCTGTCAGATATTGTCCAAATTATTTTTTATTTCATGTCTAGACATGTGAAATGCATAAACTATGGCAAAAAAGTGAAAAAAAAGAATGGTCTGATTTTTTCTTACTTTTTCAGATTTTCTTAGTTTTCATATAAGGTCTGGGGTCAGGAAAAA
>NW_025962685.1:0-10490 GCF_017589495.1 Alosa alosa
AGACATGTGAAATGCATGATCTGTGGCAAAAAAAGTGAAAAAAAAAAATTGGTCTTATTTTTTTTCGGACTTTTCAGATTTTCTTAGTTTTCACATAAGGTCGGGGTCAGGAAAAAGACAGATTTTGACAAATTTCAAAATATGTCAGATATTGTCCAAATTATTTTTTACTTCCGTCTAGACATGTGAAATGCATGATCTATGGCAAAAAGTGAAAAAAAAATTGGTCTTATTTTTTAGGACTTTTCAGATTTTCTTAGTTTTCACATAAGGTCGGGGTCAGGAAAAAAGACATTTTGACAAATTTCAAAATATGTCAGATATTGTCAAAATTATTTTTACTTCACGTCTAGACATGTGAAATGCATGATCTATGGCAAAAAAGTGAAAAAAAAAATTGGTCTTATTTTTTTTAGGACTTTTCAGATTTTCTTAGTTTTCACATAAGGTCGGGGTCAGGAAAAAAAGACAGATTTTGACAAATTTCAAAATATGTCAGATATTGTCCAAATTATTTTTAATTCCGTCTAGACATGTGAAATGCATGATCTGTGGCAAAAAAAGTGAAAAAAAAATTGGTCTTATTTTTTTTCGGACTTTTCAGATTTTCTTAGTTTTCACATAAGGTCGGGGTCAGGAAAAAAGACAGATTTTGACAAATTTCAAAATATGTCAGATATTGTCCAAATTATTTTTTACTTCCGTCTAGACATGTGAAATGCATGATCTATGGCAAAAAGTGAAAAAAAAAATTGGTCTTATTTTTTTAGGACTTTTCAGATTTTCTTAGTTTTCACATAAGGTCGGGGTCAGGAAAAAAAGACAGATTTTGACAAATTTCAAAATATGTCAGATATTGTCCAAATTATTTTTACTTCACGTCTAGACATGTGAAATGCATGATCTATGGCAAAAAAAGTGAAAAAAAAAATTGGTCTTATTTTTTTTCATTACTTTTCAGATTTTCTTAGTTTTCACATAAGGTCGGGGTCAGGAAAAAAGACAGATTTTGACAAATTTCAAAATATGTCAGATATTGTCCAAATTATTTTTACTTCCGTCTAGACATGTGAAATGCATGATCTGTGGCAAAAAAAAGTGAAAAAAAAATTGGTCTATTTTTTTCGTACTTTTCAGATTTTCTTAGTTTTCACATAAGGTCGGGGTCAGGGAAAAAGACAGATTTTGACAAATTTCAAAATATGTCAGATATTGTCAAATTATTTTTTACTTCCGTCTAGACATGTGAAATGCATGATCTATGGCAAAAAAAGTGCAAAAAAAAAAAAATTGGTCTTATTTTTTTTCGTACTTTTCAGATTTTCTTAGTTTTCACATAAGGTCGGGGTCAGGAAAAAAGACAGATTTTGACAAATTTCAAAATATGTCAGATATTGTCCAAATTATTTTTACTTCCGTCTAGACATGTGAAATGCATGATCTGTGGCAAAAAAAGTGAAAAAAAAATTGGTCTTATTTTTTTTCATTACTTTTCAGATTTTCTTAGTTTTCACATAAGGTCGGGGTCAGGAAAAAAAGACAGATTTTGACAAATTTCAAAATATGTCAGATATTGTCCAAATTATTTTTTACTTCACGTCTAGACATGTGAAATGCATGATCTATGGCAAAAAAAAAAAAAAAATTGGTCTTATTTTTTTCATTACTTTTCAGATTTTCTTAGTTTTCACATAAGGTCGGGGTCAGAAAAAAGACAGATTTTGACAAATTTCAAAATATGTCAGATATTGTCCAAATTATTTTTTACTTCCGTCTAGACATGTGAAATGCATGATCTGTGGCAAAAAAAGTGAAAAAAAAAAATTGGTCTTATTTTTTCATTACTTTTCAGATTTTCTTAGTTTTCACATAAGGTCGGGGTCAGGAAAAAAGACAGATTTTGACAAATTTCAAAATATGTCAGATATTGTCCAATTATTTTTTACTTCCGTCTAGACATGTGAAATGCATGATCTGTGGCAAAAAAGTGAAAAAAAAAAATTGGTCTTTTTTTTTTCATTACTTTTCAGATTTTCTTAGTTTTCACATAAGGTCGGGGTCAGGGAAAAAGACAGATTTTGACAAATTTCAAAATATGTCAGATATTGTCCAAATTATTTTTTACTTCACGTCTAGACATGTGAAATGCATGATCTGTGGCAAAAAAAAGTGAAAAAAAAATTGGTCTTATTTTTTTCATTACTTTTCAGATTTTCTTTAGTTTTCACATAAGGTCGGGGTCAGAAAAAAGGCAGATTTTGACAAATTTCAAAATATGTCAGATATTGTCAAATTATTTTTTACTTCCGTCTAGACATGTGAAATGCATGATCTGTGGCAAAAAAAGTGAAAAAAAAAATTGGTCTTATTTTTTTAGGACTTTTCAGATTTTCTTAGTTTTCACATAAGGTCGGGGTCAGGAAAAAGACAGATTTTGACAAATTTCAAAATATGTCAGATATTGTCAAATTATATTTTTACTTCCGTCTAGACATGTGAAATGCATGATCTGTGGCAAACACAAGTGAAAAAAAAAAAATTGGTCTTATTTTTTCATTACTTTTCAGATTTTCTTAGTTTTCACATAAGGTCGGGGTCAGGAAAAAGACAGATTTTGACAAATTTCAAAATATGTCAGATATTGTCCAAATTATTTTTACTTCCGTCTAGACATGTGAAATGCATGATCTGTGGCAAAAAAAGTGAAAAAAAAATTGGTCTTATTTTTTTTTCATTACTTTTCAGATTTTCTTAGTTTTCACATAAGGTCGGGGTCAGGAAAAAAAGACAGATTTTGACAAATTTCAAAATATGTCAGATATTGTCCAAATTATTTTTTACTTCCGTCTAGACATGTGAAATGCATGATCTGTGGCAAAAAAAAGTGAAAAAAAAATTGGTCTTATTTTTTCATTACTTTTCAGATTTTCTTAGTTTTCACATAAGGTCGGGGTCAGGAAAAAACAGATTTTGACAAATTTCAAAATATGTCAGATATTGTCAAATTATTTTTACTTCCGTCTAGACATGTGAAATGCATGATCTGTGGCAAAAAAAGTGAAAAAAAAATTGGTCTTATTTTTTTCGTACTTTTCAGATTTTCTTAGTTTTCACATAAGGTCCGGGGTCAGGAAAAAAGACAGATTTTGACAAATTTCAAAATATGTCAGATATTGTCCAAATTATTTTTACTTCCGTCTAGACATGTGAAATGCATGATCTGTCGCAAAAAAAGTGAAAAAAAAATTGGTCTTATTTTTTTCGTACTTTTCAGATTTTCTTAGTTTTCACATAAGGTCGGGGTCAGGAAAAAGACAGATTTTGACAAATTTCAAAATATGTCAGATATTGTCCAAATTATTTTTTACTTCCGTCTAGACATGTGAAATGCATGATCTGTGGCAAAAAAAGTGAAAAAAAAAATTGGTCTTATTTTTTTCATTACTTTTCAGATTTTCTTAGTTTTCACATAAGGTCGGGGTCAGGAAAAAAGGCAGATTTTGACAAATTTCAAAATATGTCAGATATTGTCCAAATTATTTTTTACTTCCGTCTAGACATGTGAAATGCATGATCTGTGGCAAAAAAAAGTGAAAAAAAAAATTGGTCTTATTTTTTTTTCGTACTTTTCAGATTTTCTTAGTTTTCACATAAGGTCGGGGTCAGGGAAAAAGACAGATTTTGACAAATTTCAAAATATGTCAGATATCAAATCAAATTATTTTTACTTCTAGACGTCTAGACATGTGAAATGCATGATCTGTGGCAAAAAAAGTGAAAAAAAAATTGGTCTTATTTTTTTTAGTACTTTTCAGATTTTCTTAGTTTTTCACATAAGGTCGGGGTCAGGAAAAAAGACAGATTTTGACAAATTTCAAAATATGTCAGATATTGTCAAATTATTTTTACTTCTTCCGTCTAGACATGTGAAATGCATGATCTGTGGCAAAAAAAGTGAAAAAAAAATTGGTCTTATTTTTTTTCATTACTTTTCAGATTTTCTTAGTTTTCACATAAGGTCGGGGTCAGAAAAAAAGACAGATTTTGACAAATTTCAAAATATGTCAGATATTGTCAAATTATTTTTACTTCCGTCTAGACATGTGAAATGCATGATCTGTGGCAAAAAAAAGTGAAAAAAAAATTGGTCTTATTTTTTTTAGGTACTTTTCAGATTTTCTTAGTTTTCACATAAGGTCGGGGTCAGGAAAAAGACAGATTTTGACAAATTTCAAAATATGTCAGATATTGTCCAAATTATTTTTTACTTCCGTCTAGACATGTGAAATGCATGATCTGTGGCAAAAAAAAGTGAAAAAAAAATTGGTCTTATTTTTTTTTGGTACTTTTCAGATTTTCTTAGTTTTCACATAAGGTCGGGGTCAGGAAAAAAAAGGCAGATTTTGACAAATTTCAAAATATGTCAGATATTTGTCAAATTATTTTTTACTTCCGTCTAGACATGTGAAATGCATGATCTGTGGCAAACAAAAGTGAAAAAAAAAATTGGTCTTATTTTTTCATTACTTTTCAGATTTTCTTAGTTTTCACATAAGGTCGGGGTCAGGAAAAAAAGACAGATTTTGACAAATTTCAAAATATGTCAGATATTGTCAAATTATTTTTTTACTTCACGTCTAGACATGTGAAATGCATGATCTGTGGCAAAAAAAAGTGAAAAAAAAAATTGGTCTTATTTTTTTTCATTACTTTTCAGATTTTCTTAGTTTTCACATAAGGTCGGGGTCAGGAAAAAAGACAGATTTTGACAAATTTCAAAATATGTCAGATATTGTCCAAATTATTTTTTACTTCCGTCTAGACATGTGAAATGCATGATCTATGGCAAAAAAGTGAAAAAAAAATTGGTCTTATTTTTTCATTACTTTTCAGATTTTCTTAGTTTTCACATAAGGTCGGGGTCAGGAAAAAAGACAGATTTTGACAAATTTCAAAATATGTCAGATATTGTCCAAATTATTTTTACTTCCGTCTAGACATGTGAAATGCATGATCTGTGGCAAAAAAAGTGAAAAAAAAATTGGTCTTATTTTTGTCATTACTTTTCAGATTTTCTTAGTTTTCACATAAGGTCGGGGTCAGGAAAAAAGACAGATTTTGACAAATTTCAAAATATGTCAGATATTGTCAAATTATTTTTACTTCCGTCTAGACATGTGAAATGCATGATCTATGGCAAAAAAAGTGAAAAAAAAATTGGTCTTATTTTTTTTCATTACTTTTCAGATTTTCTTAGTTTTCACATAAGGTCGGGGTCAGGAAAAAAGGCAGATTTTGACAAATTTCAAAATATGTCAGATATTGTCAAATTATTTTTTACTTCCGTCTAGACATGTGAAATGCATGATCTATGCAAAAAGTGAAAAAAAAATTGGTCTTATTTTTTGGTACTTTTCAGATTTTCTTAGTTTTCACATAAGGTCGGGGTCAGGAAAAAAGACAGATTTTGACAAATTTCAAAATATGTCAGATATTGTCCAAATTATTTTTTACTTCCGTCTAGACATGTGAAATGCATGATCTGTGGCAAAAAAAGTGAAAAAAAAAAAATTGGTCTTATTTTTTTTTCATTACTTTTCAGATTTTTCTTAGTTTTCACATAAGGTCGGGGTCAGGAAAAAAAGGCAGATTTTGACAAATTTCAAAATATGTCAGATATTGTCCAAATTATTTTTTACTTCCGTCTAGACATGTGAAATGCATGATCTGTGGCAAAAAAAGTGAAAAAAAAATTGGTCTTATTTTTTTCATTACTTTTCAGATTTTCTTAGTTTTCACATAAGGTCGGGGTCAGGAAAAAAAGACAGATTTTGACAAATTTCAAAATATGTCAGATATTGTCAAATTATTTTTTACTTCCGTCTAGACATGTGAAATGCATGATCTGTGGCAAAAAAAAGTGAAAAAAAAATTGGTCTTATTTTTTCGTACTTTTCAGATTTTCTTAGTTTTCACATAAGGTCGGGGTCAGGAAAAAGACAGATTTTGACAAATTTCAAAATATGTCAGATATTGTCCAAATTATTTTTTACTTCACGTCTAGACATGTGAAATGCATGATCTGTGGCAAAAAAAGTGAAAAAAAAATTGGTCTTATTTTTTAGGTACTTTTCAGATTTTCTTAGTTTTCACATAAGGTCGGGGTCAGGAAAAAGACAGATTTTGACAAATTTCAAAATATGTCAGATATTGTCCAAATTATTTTTACTTCCGTCTAGACATGTTGAAATGCATGATCTGTGGCAAAAAAAAGTGAAAAAAAAATTGGTCTTATTTTTTTCATTACTTTTCAGATTTTCTTAGTTTTCACATAAGGTCGGGGTCAGGAAAAAAAGACAGATTTTGACAAATTTCAAAATATGTCAGATATTGTCCAAAATTTTTTTACTTCCGTCTAGACATGTGAAATGCATGATCTATGGCAAAAAAAGTGAAAAAAAAATTGGTCTTATTTTTTTCGTACTTTTCAGATTTTCTTAGTTTTCACATAAGGTCCGGGGTCAGGAAAAAAGACAGATTTTGACAAATTTCAAAATATGTCAGATATTGTCAAATTATTTTTTTACTTCCGTCTAGACATGTGAAATGCATGATCTATGGCAAAAAAAAAGTGAAAAAAAAAATTGGTCTTATTTTTTTCATTACTTTTCAGATTTTCTTAGTTTTCACATAAGGTCGGGGTCAGGAAAAAAGACAGATTTTGACAAATTTCAAAATATGTCAGATATTGTCCAAATTATTTTTTACTTCCGTCTAGACATGTGAAATGCATGATCTGTGGCAAAAAAAAGTGAAAAAAAAATTGGTCTTATTTTTTGTCATTACTTTTCAGATTTTCTTAGTTTTCACATAAGGTCGGGGTCAGGAAAAAAAGACAGATTTTGACAAATTTCAAAATATGTCAGATATTGTCCAAATTATTTTTTACTTCCGTCTAGACATGTGAAATGCATGATCTGTGGCAAAAAAAAGTGAAAAAAAAATTGGTCTTATTTTTTCATTACTTTTCAGATTTTCTTAGTTTTTTCACATAAGGTCCGGGGTCAGGAAAAAAAGACAGATTTTGACAAATTTCAAAATATGTCAGATATTGTCAAAATTATTTTTTACTTCCGTCTAGACATGTGAAATGCATGATCTGTGGCAAAAAAAAAAAGTGAAAAAAAAATTGGTCTTATTTTTTTCATTACTTTTCAGATTTTCTTAGTTTTCACATAAGGTCGGGGTCAGGAAAAAGACAGATTTTGACAAATTTCAAAATATGTCAGATATTGTCAAATTATTTTTTACTTCCGTCTAGACATGTGAAATGCATGATCTGTGGCAAAAAAAAGTGAAAAAAAAATTGGTCTTATTTTTTTTCGTACTTTTCAGATTTTCTTAGTTTTCACATAAGGTCGGGGTCAGGAAAAAAAGACAGATTTTGACAAATTTCAAAATATGTCAGATATTGTCCAAATTATTTTTTACTTCCGTCTAGACATGTGAAATGCATGATCTGTGGCAAAAAAAAAGTGAAAAAAAAAAAATTGGTCTTATTTTTTTCATTACTTTTCAGATTTTCTTAGTTTTCACATAAGGTCGGGGTCAGGAAAAAAGACAGATTTTGACAAATTTCAAAATATGTCAGATATTGTCCAAATTATTTTTTACTTCCGTCTAGACATGTGAAATGCATGATCTGTGGCAAAAAAAAGTGAAAAAAAAATTGGTCTTATTTTTTAGGTACTTTTCAGATTTTCTTAGTTTTCACATAAGGTCGGGGTCAGGAAAAAAAGACAGATTTTGACAAATTTCAAAATATGTCAGATATTGTCCAAATTATGTTTTACTTCCGTCTAGACATGTGAAATGCATGATCTATGGCAAAAAAAAGTGAAAAAAAAATTGGTCTTATTTTTTTTGTCATTACTTTTCAGATTTTCTTAGTTTTCACATAAGGTCGGGGTCAGGGAAAAAAGACAGATTTTGACAAATTTCAAAATATGTCAGATATTTGTCAAATTATTTTTTTACTTTCACGTCTAGACATGTGAAATGCATGATCTGTGGCAAAAAAAGTGAAAAAAAAAATTGGTCTTTTTTTTCGTACTTTTCAGATTTTCTTAGTTTTCACATAAGGTCCGGGGTCAGGAAAAAAGACAGATTTTGACAAATTTCAAAATATGTCAGATATTGTCCAAATTATTTTTTAATTCACGTCTAGACATGTGAAATGCATGATCTATGGCAAAAAAAGTGAAAAAAAAATTGGTCTTATTTTTTTCGTACTTTTCAGATTTTCTTAGTTTTCACATAAGGTCCGGGGTCAGGAAAAAAAACAGATTTTGACAAATTTCAAAATATGTCAGATATTGTCAAATTATTTTTTACTTCCGTCTAGACATGTGAAATGCATGATCTGTGGCAAAAAAGTGAAAAAAAATTGGTCTTATTTTTTCATTACTTTTCAGATTTTCTTAGTTTTCACATAAGGTCGGGGTCAGGAAAAAAGACAGATTTTGACAAATTTCAAAATATGTCAGATATTGTCCAAATTATTTTTTACTTCCGTCTAGACATGTGAAATGCATGATCTGTGGCAAACAAAAGTGAAAAAAAAAATTGGTCTTATTTTTTCATTACTTTTCAGATTTTCTTAGTTTTCACATAAGGTCGGGGTCAGAAAAAAGACAGATTTTGACAAATTTCAAAATATGTCAGATATTGTCCAAATTATTTTTTACTTCCGTCTAGACATGTGAAATGCATGATCTGTGGCAAAAAAAAGTGAAAAAAAAATTGGTCTTATTTTTTTTTCGTACTTTTCAGATTTTCTTAGTTTTCACATAAGGTCGGGGTCAGGAAAAAAGGCATTTTGACAAATTTCAAAATATGTCAGATATTGTCCAAATTATTTTTACTTCCGTCTAGACATGTGAAATGCATGATCTGTGGCAAAAAAAAAGTGAAAAAAAAATTGGTCTTATTTTTTGTCATTACTTTTCAGATTTTCTTAGTTTTCACATAAGGTCGGGGTCAGGAAAAAGACGGATTTTGACAAATTTCAAAATATGTCAGATATTGTCAAATTATGTTTTACTTCCGTCTAGACATGTGAAATGCATGATCTGTGGCAAAAAAGTGAAAAAAAAATTGGTCTTATTTTTTCATTACTTTTCAGATTTTCTTAGTTTTCACATAAGGTCGGGGTCAGGAAAAAAGACAGATTTTGACAAATTTCAAAATATGTCAGATATTGTCCAAATTATTTTTACTTCCGTCTAGACATGTGAAATGCATGATCTGTGGCAAAAAAGTGAAAAACAAAATTGGTCTTATTTTTTTTCATTACTTTTCAGATTTTCTTAGTTTTCACATAAGGTCGGGGTCAGGAAAAAGACAGATTTTGACAAATTTCAAAATATGTCAGATATTGTCCAAATTATTTTTTACTTCACGTCTAGACATGTGAAATGCATGATCTGTGGCAAAAAAAGTGAAAAAAAAATTGGTCTTATTTTTTTCATTACTTTTCAGATTTTCTTAGTTTTCACATAAGGTCGGGGTCAGGAAAAAAACAGATTTTGACAAATTTCAAAATATGTCAGATATTGTCCAAATTATTTTTACTTCCGTCTAGACATGTGAAATGCATGATCTGTGGCAAAAAAAAGTGAAAAAAAAATTGGTCTTATTTTTTTCATTACTTTTCAGATTTTCTTAGTTTTCACATAAGGTCGGGGTCAGGAAAAAAAACAGATTTTGACAAATTCAAAAAAATGTCAGATATTGTCCAAATTATTTTTTACTTCCGTCTAGACATGTGAAATGCATGATCTGTGGCAAAAAAAGTGAAAAAAAAATTGGTCTTATTTTTTCATTACTTTTCAGATTTTCTTAGTTTTCACATAAGGTCGGGGTCAGGAAAAAAACAGATTTTGACAAATTTCAAAATATGTCAGATATTTGTCAAATTATATTTTTACTTCCGTCTAGACATGTGAAATGCATGATCTGGCAAAAAAAAGTGAAAAAAAAAATTGGTCTTATTTTTTTCTTTACTTTTCAGATTTTCTTAGTTTTCACATAAGGTCGGGGTCAGGAAAAAAAGACAGATTTTGACAAATTTCAAAATATGTCAGATATTGTCCAAATTATTTTTACTTCCGTCTAGACATGTGAAATGCATGATCTATGGCAAAAAAAGTGAAAAAAAAAATTGGTCTTATTTTTTTCATTACTTTTCAGATTTTCTTAGTTTTTCACATAAGGTCGGGGTCAGGAAAAAAACAGATTTTGACAAATTTCAAAATGTCAGATATTGTCCAAATTATTTTTTACTTCCGTCTAGACATGTGAAATGCATGATCTATGGCAAAAAAAGTGAAAAAAAAAATTGGTCTTATTTTTTAGGTACTTTTCAGATTTTCTTAGTTTTCACATAAGGTCGGGGTCAGGAAAAAAGACAGATTTTGACAAATTTCAAA
>NW_025962686.1:0-34083 GCF_017589495.1 Alosa alosa
ATCCAGTGAAACAGTCGTGGCGCTGGCACGTAAGCGTTTGTAAACCAAAACCCTCTTCTCGTAAAAAATGATTTTTTATTTCTCTGGCTGTTGCAATTGATATCAGTGGTTAATATGAGTGCCCACTCAGTAAACAGCGCAACAAAGACAGCAAACGGTTAGAAACAGTCCACGCAATTGACTGCCAAAGAGATCTGCCTTGCGCCCGCTACATACGCATGACTTCCGCGTCCGGGCGGTGCACTGACACAGGCTACCAGACACTGGTAAAACGGAGACGCGGTGGTCACATTGGCTTGAGATTAGAACCTGAGGCTGGCACAATGCTTCAAAGCGCTTTGCTGCTTCGACTACTCCATTATGCTATGGGATGTTTGTTTAATGTAATTAGCAGTGTTCTATCAGGTATGACAGTCTCCGTGACTGGCCGTAGCGTTTGTAAACCAAAGGCCCTCCTTCTGGTAAAATGATTTTTATTTCTCTGGCTGTTGCCAATTGATATCAGTGGTTAATATGAGTGCCCTCAGTAAACAGCGCCAACAAAAAGACAGCAAACAATTAGAAACAGTCGCACTTAATTGGCTGTGAGATACAACGCACCTCTTGCCTTACCGTATGTTCTTCATGATCAGCGATTACTGCTGACTGAGCTACCCGGTGAAATTAGCAGGGGGAGACGCGGTGGTCCAATTCACTAAGGAGGATTAAGAACCTGTGGCGCTGGCACAATGCTTCAAGTGCTTTGCTGGGAACTACTCCATCATGCTATGGGATAAGCTGTTCAATGCAATGCTCGGTGTTCTATCAATTATGACAGTCTCGTGGCTGACTAATACCGTAGCGTTTGTAAACCAAAAGGCCCTCCTTCTCGTAAAAAATGTTTTTTATTTCTCTGTTTTATTGCAATTGTTATCAGTGGTTAATATAGGTGCCCACTCCAGTGACAGCGCAACAAAAAAGACCTTAAACAGTTAGAAACAGTAGCGCAATTGGCTTCTTAAGAATCTCGCCGCGCCGCATGCGCCGCGTATTTCTCGCGATCGCGGTGCACTGACACAGGCTACCAGACACTGGTAAAACTAACGGGAGACCGCGGTGAATACGTCGAAGCGAGTTAGAACCGCAACAGGGCTGGCACAATGCTTCAAGTGCTTTGCACAGCGACTGCTCCATTATGCTATGGGATGGCTGTTTAATAGCAGTGCGGTGTTCTATCAATTATGACAGTCTCATGACGCTGGCCGTAGCGTTTGTAAACCAAGGCCTCCTTCTCGTAAAATGATTTTCCATTTCTCTGGCTGTTGCAATTGATATCAATTAGTTATGAGTGCCACTCAGTAAACAGCGCCAGCAACAAAGACAGCAAACAGTTACGTGATAACATAATTGGCTTCTTAAGAGATACACGCCTGCGCCGCGCATGTTCTGGCGATCGCGGTACTGACACAAACTACACAGACACTGGTAAAACCTTAACGGAGACGCCCGGTAGTCGCGACCTAAGCAGGATTGAACCTGTGGCGCTGGCTGGTACTTCAAGTGCTTTGCAGAGACTACTCCGTATGCTATGGGATGGCTGGGGCAATGTAGTGCTCGTGTTCTATCAGTGCGTGACAGTCTCTGCGTGGCTGGCTGTGGCGTTTGTAAACCAAAGGCCCTCCTTCTCGTAAAATGATTTTTATTTCTCTGGCTGTTGCAATTGAAGAATGTCAGTGGTTAATATAGGTGCCCTCAGTAAACGGCTGCTCTGCAAAGACAGCAAAACAGTTAAACAGTAACGCAATTGGCTTCTTAAGAGATCGCCGCATGCCTTGCGCCGCGCATATTCTTGCGATAGCCGGTGCGCTGACACAGGCTACAGACACTAGTAAAACCAGGAGACAGCGATTGGTTCACGTCGAAGCAGTTAAAACCCATAACGAGCAGCTGTCGCTAAGTGCTTTGCACAGCGACTACTCCATTATGCTATGGGATGCGCTGTTTTAATGTAGTGCTGGGTGTTCTATCAATTATGACACCATTGGCGCTGGCGTGGCGTTTGTAAACCAAAGGCCCATCCTTCGTAAAAATTATTTTTTATTTTCTCTGGCTGTTGCAGTGATATCAGTGGTTAATATGAGTGCCCTCAGTAAACAAGCGCAACAAAAAAGACAGCAAACAGTTAGAAACAATGCGCCAATTGGCTTCTTAAGAATCGCCCCCTTGCCGCCGCCTTACGCATGTTCTCGCGATCAGCGATTACACTGACACAGGCTCCCGGTAAAATTCGCGGGGGAGACAGCGGTGAATCAATTCACTAAGCAGGATTAGAACCTGTGGCAGCTGGCACAAATGCTACAAGTGCTTTGCACAGGAGACTACTCCATTATGCTATGGGATCGCTGTTTAATGTAGTTATTCGGTGTTCTATCAATTATGACAGTCTGTTGACGCTGGCTGTAGCGTTTGTAAACCAAAAGCCCTCTTCTAAGTAAAAAATTATTTTATTTCTCTGGCTGTTGCAATTGATATCAGTGGTTAATATGAGTGCCCTCAGTAAACAGCGCAACAAAAAGACAGCAAACAGTTAGAAACAGTGATCCATATTTGGCTTCAAGAGAGTCGCATGCGCCGCCCGCCCGCGTGCGTTCTCGCGATCCAGCGATACGCGACACAGACTACATTAAGAGTGCTGGAGGACAGCGGTGGTCAATTCAGGAGCAGGATTAGACCTGTGGCTGGCACAATGCTTCAGAAGTGCTTTTGTACAGAGACTACTCCCATTATGCTATGGGATAAGCTGTTTAATGTAGTGCTTCGATTGTTCTATCAATTATGACAGTCGTGGGCTGGCGTGGCGTTTGTAAACCAAAGGCCCTCCTTCGTAAAATGATTTTTATTTCTCTGGCTGTTTACGAATTGATATAAGTGGTTAATATAGGTGCCCTCAGTAAACAGCGCAACAAAAAAGACAGCAAACAGTTTGAAACAGTCATGCAATTGGCTTCTTAAAGATCGCGCGCGCCGCGCCGCTTACGCATGTTCTCCGCGATCAGCGATTACTGACACAGGCTACACCAGACTGGTAAAACTAGCGGGGAGACCGCGGTGGTCATTAAACAGGATTAGAACCTGTGAGGCTGGCACAATGCTTCAGTGCTTTACTGCGAGACTACTCCATTATGCTATGGGATCGCTGTTTAATGTAGTGCTTGGTGTTCTATCAGTATGACAGTCTCGTGGCGGCTGGCCGTGGCGTTTGTAAACCAAAGGCCCTCCCTCGTAAAAAATGATTTTTATTTCTCTGGCTGTTGCAATTGATATCAGTGGTTAATATATGGTGCCCTCAGTAAACAGCGCAACAAAAAAGACAGCAAACAGTTAGAAACAATGCGCAATTGGCTTCTTAAGAGATTCGCCACGCCGCATGCGCATGTTCTTCGCGATCAGCGATTGCACTGACCTGAGCTACCGAGTAAAAAAGAAGGAGACGCGGTGGTCAATTCACTAAGCAGGGATTAGAACCTGTGACGCTGGCACAATGCTTCAAGTGCTTTGCACAGAGACTACTCCATTATGCTATGGGATCGCTGTTTAATATAGTATAGGTGTTCTATCATTATGACAGTCTGCGTGACGCTGGCCATAGCGTTTGTAAATAAAAGGCCCTCCTTCGTAAAAATGATTTTTATTTCTCTGGCTGTTGCAATTGATATCAGTGGTTAATATGATTGCCCTCAGTAAACAAGCGCAACAAAAGACAGCAAACAGTTAAGAAGCAATGCGCATAATTGGCTTCTTAAAGAGCACGCACATATACTGCGCATGTTATGTTCTCGCTGATCATGATTGCACTGACACAGGCTACCGGTAAAATTAAGGGGAGACCGCGGTGGTCAATTCACTAAGCAGGATTAGAACCTGTGGCTGGCACAATGCTTCAAGTGCTTTGCACAGAGACTACTCCATTATGTATGGGATGGCTGTTTAATGTAGTGCTTCGGTGTTCTATCAATTATGACAGTCTCGTGGCAGCTGGCGTGGCGTTTAAAATAAAAAGGCCCTCCTTCGTAAAAAAATGATTTTTTATTTCTCTGGCTGTTGCAGGTGATATCAGTGGTTAATATGGTGCCCTCAGTAAACAGCAAGCAACAAAAGACAGCAAACAGTTAAAACAGTCATGCAATTGGCTTCTTAAGAGATCGCCATACGCCGCGCCGCATGTTCTCGCGATCAGCGATTGCACTGACACAGGCTACCTGTAAAATTAAGGGGAGACGCGTGGTCAATTCACTAAGCAGGATTAGAACCTGTGAGGCTGGCACAATGCTTCAAGTGCTTTTGCACAGGAGACTACTCCATTATGCTATGGGATGGGCTGTTTAATGTAGTGCTCGGTGTTCTATCAAGTATGACAGTCTCGTGGCGGCTGGCCGTAGCGTTTGTAAACCAAAGGCCCTCCTTCTAATAAAAATGATTTTTTATTTCTCTGGCTGTTGCAATTGATATCAGTGGATTAATATAGGTGCCCTCAGTAAACAGCGCAACAAAAAAAAGACAGCAAACAGTTAGAAACAGTCATGCAATTGGCTTCTTAAGAGATCATACGCATGCGCGCACGCATGTTCTCGCGATCAGCGGTGCACTGACACAGGCTACCAGACACTGGTACAAAAAACTAGCGGGGAGACAGCGGTGGTCAATTCACTAAGCAGGATTAGAACCTGTGAGGCTGGCACAATGCTTCAAGTGCTTTGCACAGCGACTACTCCATTATGCTATGGGATGGCTGTTTAATGTAGTGCTTGGTGTTCTATCAATTATGACAGGATCTCTCATTGGCAGCGCTGGCCGTGGCGTTTGTAAACCAAAGGCCCTCCTTCGTAAAAAAATGATTTTTATTTCTCTGGCTGTTGCAATTGATATCAGTGGTTAATATGAGGTGCCCTCAGTAAACAGCGCAACAAAAAAAAGACAGCAAACAGTTAGAAACAGTGCCGCCAATTGGCTTCTTAAGAGATGTACGCCGCATACGCCGCGCATGTTCTCGCGATCAGCGATTGCACTGACACAGGCTACACTGTGTAAAATTAGCGGGGAGACAGCGGTGGTCAATTCACTAAGCAGGATTAGAACCTGTGAGGCTGGCACAATGCTTCAAGTGCTTTGCACAGAGACTACTCCATTATGCTATGGGATGCTGTTTAATGTAGTGCTTTCGGTGTTCTATCAATTATGACAGTCTCGTGGGCTGGCCGTGGCGTTTGTAAACCAAAGGCCCTCCTTCTCGTAAAAAAAATGATTTTTTTATTTCTCTGGCTGTTGCAATTGATATCAGTGGTTAATATAAGGTGCCCTCAGTAAACAAGCGCAACAAAAGACAGCAAACAGTTAGAAACAGTAGCATAATTGGCTTCTTAAGAGATCATACGCCGCGCCGCATGTTCTCGCGATCAGCGATTGCACTGACACAGGCCTACCAGACACCGGTAAAATTAACGGGGAGACGCGGTGGTCAATTCGGGAAGCAGGATTAGAACCTGTGAGGCTGGCACAATGCTTCAAGTGCTTTTGCACAGCGACTACTCCATTATGCTATGGGATCGGCTGTTTAATGTGGTGCTTGGTGTTCTATCAATTATGACAGTCTCGTGGCGCTGGCCGTGGCGTTTGTAAACCAAAGGCCCCCTCCTCATAAAAAAATGATTTTTATTTCTCTGGCTGTTGCAATTGATATCAGTGTGGTTAATATGAGTGCCCTCAGTAAACAAGCGCAACAAAAGACAGCAAACAGTTAGAAACAGTCGCACAATTGGCTTGTAAGAGATGCCGCGCCGCGCCGCGCGCGTGTTCTGGCGATCAGCGATTGCACTGACACAGGCTACCGGTAAAATTAGCGGGAGACGCGGTGGTCAATTCACTAAGCAGGATTAGAACCTGTGGCGGCTGGCACAATGCTTCAAGTGCTTTGCACAGGAGACTACTCCATTATGCTATGGGATCGCTGTTTAATGTAGTTAACCGGTGTTCTATCAATTATGACAGTCTCGTGGCGCTGGCGTGGCGTTTGTAAACCAAAGGCCCTCCTTCTCGTAAAAAATGATTTTTTATTTCTCTGGCTGTTTGCAATTGATATCAGTGGTTAATATAAGGTGCCCTCAGTAAACAGCGCCAACAAAAGACAGCAAACAGTTAGAAACAGTGCGCCAATTGTCTTAAGAAGCCGCGCCGCCTTGCGCATGTTCTGGCGATCAGCGATTGCACTGACACAGGCTACCAGACACTGGTAAAACTAGTGGGGACCCGCGATTGGTCAATTCACTAAAGCAGGATTAGAACCTGTGGGGCTGGCACAATGCTTCAAGTGCTTTGCACAGCGACTACTCCATTATGCTATGGGATAAAGCTGTTTAATGTAGTGCTTCGGTGTTCTATCAATTATGACAGTCTCGTGACGGCTGGCCGTGGCGTTTGTAAACCAAAAGGCCCTCCTTCTCAAAAAAAATGATTTTTTATTTCTCTGGCTGTTGCAATTGATATCAGTGGTTAATATAGGTGCCCTCAGTAAACAAGCGCGCCAACAAAAGACAACAAACAGTTAGAAACAGTCATGCAATTGGCTTCTTAAGAAATCGCCGCATGCCGCCGCGCGCGCATGTTCTCGCGATCAGCGATTACTGACACAGGCACAGACACTGGTAAAATTAATTGGGAGACCGGTGGTGGTCAATTCACTAAACAGGATTAGAACCTGTGAGGCTGGCACAATGCTTCAAGTGCTTTGCACAGAGACTACTCCATTATGCTATGGGATCGCTGTTTAATGTGTAGTACCGGTGTTCTATCAATTATGACAGTCGTGGCGCTGGCCGTAGCGTTTGTAAACCAAAGGCCCTCCTTCGTAAAAAATGATTTTTATTTCTCTGGCTGTTGCAATTGATATCAGTGGTTAATATAGGTGCCCTCAGTAAACAGGCGCAACAAAAGACAGCAAACAGTTAGAAACAGTGCGCAATTGGCTTCTTAAGAGGTCGCTTGCGCGCCGCATGCGCGCATGTTCTCGCGATCAGCGATTGCACTGACACAGGCTACCAGACACTGGTAAAATTAACGGGGAGACAGCGGTGGTCAATTCACTAAGCAGGATTAGAACCTGTGAGGCTGGCACAATGCTTCAAGTGCTTTGCACAGCGACTACTCCATTATGCTATGGGATGGCTGTTTAATGTAGTGCTCGGTGTTCTATCAATTATGACAGTCTCTCGTGGCGCTGGCCGTAGCGTTTGTAAACAAAGGCCCTCCTTCTAAAAAAATGATTTTTATTTCTCTGGCTGTTGCAATTGATATCAGTGGGGTTAATATGGGTGCCCTCGGTAAACAAGCGCAACAAAAGACAGCAAACAGTTAGAAACAGTAGCAATTGGCTTCTTAAGAGATCATGCCTTATACGCATACTTGCGTATGTTCTCGCGATCAGCAATTGCACTGACACAGGCTACCTGTAAAAGTGCTTGGGAGACGCGGTGGTCAATTCACTAAGCAGGATTAGAACCTGTGGCCTGGCACAATGCTTCAAGTGCTTTGCACAGAGACTACTCCATTATGCTATGGGATAAGCTGTTTAATGTAGTGCTGGGTGTTCTATCAATTATGACAGTCTCATTGGCGGCTGGCCGTGGCGTTTGTAAACCAAAGGCCCTCCTTCTCGTAAAAAATGATTTTTTATTTCTCTGGCTGTTGCAATTGATATCAGTGGTTAATATGAGTGCCCTCAGTAAACAGCGCAACAAAAGACAGCAAACAGTTAGAAACAAGTAACGCAATTGGCTTCTTAAAGAATCGCCGCACCGCATACGCATGTTCTCGCGATCAGCGATTGCACACTGACACAGGCTACCTGTAAAATTAAGGGGAGACGCTGGTGGTCAATTCACTAAGCAGGATTAGAACCTGTGGCTGGCACAATGCTTCAAGTGCTTTGCACAGAGACTACTCCATTATGCTATGGGATAAGCTGTTTAATGTAGTGCTCGGTGTTCTATCAATTATGACAGTGTCGTGGCGCTGGCCGTGGCGTTTGTAAACCAAAGGCCCTCCTTCTAAAAAAATGATTTTTTATTTCTCTGGCTGTTGCAATTGATATCAGTGGTTAATATGAGGTGCCCTCAGTAAACAGCGCAACAAAAAAGACAGCAAACAGTTAGAAACAGTGCATAATTGGCTTCTTAAGAGATCGCGCGCGCGCACGCCGCGCGCATGTTCTCGCGATCAGCGATTGCACTGACACAGGCTACTGGTAAAATTATGGGGAGACAGCGGTGGTCAATTCACTAAGCAGGATTAGAACCTGTGTGGCTGGCACAATGCTTCAAGTGCTTTGCACAGAGACTACTCCATTATGCTATGGGATAAGCTGTTTAATGTGGTGCTTTCGGTGTTCTATCAATTATGACAGTCTCGTGGCGCTGGCTGTGGCGTTTGTAAACCAAAGCCCCTCCTTTCAAAAAAATGATTTTTTTATTTCTCTGGCTGTTGCAATTGATATCAGTGGTTAATATGAGTGCCCTCAGTAAACAAGCGCAACAAAAAAGACAGCAAACAGTTAGAAACAGTGCGCAATTGGCTTCTTAAGAGATCATACGCTTGCGCCGCGCGCATGTTCTCGCGATCAGCGTGCACTGACACAGGCTACCCGGTAAAATTAAGGGAGACGCGGTGGTCAATTCACTAAGCAGGATTAGAACCTGTGAGGCTGGCACAATGCTTCAAGTGCTTTGCACAGAGACTACTCCATTATGCTATGGGATCGCTGTTTAATGTAGTGCTTTCGGTGTTCTATCAATTATGACAGTCGTGGCGCTGGCCGTGCGTTTGTAAACCAAAGGCCCTCCTTCGTAAAAAATGATTTTTTATTTCTCTGGCTGTTGCAATTGATATCAGTGGTTAATATGAGTGCCCTCAGTAAACAGCGCAACAAAAGACAGCAAACAGTTAGAAACAATAAACGCAATTGGCTTCTTAAGAGATACGCATCTGCGCGCGCGCATGTTCTCGCGATCAGCGATTGCACTGACACAGGCTACCAGACACTGGTAAAACTAGCGGGGGAGACTTGGCGGTGGTCAATTCACTAAGCAGGATTAGAACCTGTGAGGCTGGCACAATGCTTCAAGTGCTTTGCACAGAGACTACTCCATTATGCTATGGGATGGCTGTTTAATGTAGTGCTTTCGGTGTTCTATCAATTATGACAGTCTCGTGGCGCTGGCCGTGGCGTTTTGTAAACCAAAGGCCCTCCCTTCTCGTAAAAAATGATTTTTATTTCTCTGGCTGTTGCAATTGATATCAGTGGTTAATATGAGTGCCCTCAGTAAACAGCGCAACAAAAAAGACAGCAAACAGTTAGAAACAGTGCGCCAATTGGCTTCTTAAGAAATCGCCGCTTGCCTTACGCATGTTCTCGCGATCAGCGATTGCACTGACACAGGCTACCAGACACTGGTAAAATTAATGGGGAGACCGGTGGTCAATTCACTAAGCAGGATTAGAACCTGTGGCTGGCACAATGCTTCAAGTGCTTTGCACAGAGACTACTCCATTATGCTATGGGATGGCTGTTTAATGTAGTGCTCGGTGTTCTATCAATTATGACAGTCTCGTGGCGCTGGCCATTGGCGTTTGTAAACCAAGGCCCTCCTTCTCATAAAAAATGATTTTTTATTTCTCTGGCTGTTGCAATTGATATCAGTGGTTAATATGAGTGCCCTCAGTAAACAGCGCAACAAAAGACAGCAAACAGTTAGAAACAGTCCAATTGGCTTCTTAAGAGATCGCCGCACGCGCGCATGCGCATATGTTCTCGCGTTTCGATTGCACTGACACAGGCTACCTGGTAAAATTAAGGGGAGACGCGGTGGTCAATTCACTAAGCAGGATTAGAACCTGTGACGCTGGCACAATGCTTCAAGTGCTTTGCACAGAGACTACTCCATTATGCTATGGGATGCTGTTTAATGTAAGTGCTTCGGTGTTCTATCAATTATGACAGTCTCGTGGCGCTGGCGTAGCGTTTGTAAACCAAAAGGCCCTCCTTCTCGTAAAAAATGATTTTTATTTCTCTGGCTGTTGCAATTGATATCAGTGGTTAATATGGTGCCCTCAGTAAACAGCGCAACAAAAAGACAGCAAACAGTTAGAAACAATGCGCAATTGGCTTCTTAAGAGATGCATACGCCGCGCCGCGCGCGCATGTTCTCGCGATCAGCGATTGCACTGACACAGGCTACACTGGTAAAATTAGAGGGGGAGACCGCGGTGGTCAATTCACTAAGCAGGATTAGAACCTGTGGGCTGGCACAATGCTTCAAGTGCTTTGCACAGAGACTACTCCATTATGCTATGGGATGGCTGTTTAATGTAGTGCTCGGTGTTCTATCAATTATGACAGTCTCGTGGCGCTGGCCGTAGCGTTTGTAAACCAAAGGCCCTCCTTCGTAAAAAATGATTTTTTATTTCTCTGGCTGTTGCAATTGATATCAGTGGTTAATATGAGTGCCCTCAGTAAACAGCGCAACAAAAGACAGCAAACAGTTAGAAACAATGCTTATAATTGGCTTCTTAAGAAATAGCTACGCCGCGCATACGCCGCATGCGCATGTTCTTCGCGATCAGCGATTGCACTGACACAGGCTACCAGACACTGGTAAAACTAGCGGGGAGACGCGGTGGTCAATTCACTAAGCAGGATTAGAACCTGTGAGGCTGGCACAATGCTTCAAGTGCTTTGCACAGCGACTACTCCATTATGCTATGGGATGGCTGTTTAATGTAGTGCTTGGTGTTCTATCAATTATGACAGTCTCATTGGCGCTGGCCGTGGCGTTTGTAAACCAAAGGCCCTCCTTCGTAAAAATGATTTTTATTTCTCTGGCTGTTGCAATTGATATCAGTGGTTAATATGAGTGCCCTCGGTAAACAGCGCAACAAAAGACAGCAAACAGTTAGAAACAGTCCGCGCCAATTGGCTTCTTAAGAGATGCATGCGCCGCGCATGCGCATGTTCTCGCGATCAGCGATTGCACTGACACAGGCTACCGGTAAAATTAGCGGGGGGAGACGCGGTGGTCAATTCACTAAGCAGGATTAGAACCTGTGGCAGCTGGCACAATGCTTCAAGTGCTTTTTGCACAGAGACTACTCCATTATGCTATGGGATCGCTGTTTAATGTAGTGCTCGGTGTTCTATCAATTATGACAGTCTCGTGGCGCTGGCGTGGCGTTTGTAAACCAAAGGCCCTCCTTCTGGTAAAAAATTTTTTTTATTTCTCTGGCTGTTGCAATTGATATCAGTGGTTAATATGAGTGCCCTCAGTAAACAGCGCAACAAAAGACAGCAAACAGTTAGAAACAGTCGCCAATTGGCTTCTTAAGAGATCGCGCCGCGCGCATACGCATGTTCTCGCGATCAGCGATTGCACTGACACAGGCTACGGTAAAATTAGCGAGGGGAGACGGCGGTGGTCAATTCACTAAGCAGGATTAGAACCTGTGGCTGGCACAATGCTTCAAGTGCTTTGCACAGCGACTACTCCATTATGCTATGGGATAAGCTGTTTAATGTAGTGCTTTCGGTGTTCTATCAATTATGACAGTCTCGTGGCGCTGGCCGTGGCGTTTGTAAACCAAAGGCCCTCCTTCTCGTAAAAAAATGATTTTTATTTCTCTGGCTGTTGCAATTGATATCAGTGGTTAATATGAGTGCCCTCAGTAAACAGCGCAACAAAAGACAGCAAACAGTTAGAAACAATGCTAATTGGCTTCTTAAGAGATGCCTTGCGCCGCCGCACGCATGTTCTCGCGATCAGCGATTGCACTGACACAGGCTACCAGACACTGGTAAAACTAACGGGGAGACCCGCGGTGGTCAATTCACTAAGCAGGATTAGAACCTGTGGCTGGCACAATGCTTCAAGTGCTTTTGCTGGGACTACTCCATTATGCTATGGGATAAGCTGTTTAATGTAGTGCACCGGTGTTCTATCAATTATGACAGTCTCGTGGCGCTGGCCGTGGCGTTTGTAAACCAAAGGCCCTCCTTCTAGTAAAAAATGATTTTTTATTTCTCTGGCTGTTGCAATTGATATCAGTGGTTAATATAGGTGCCCTCAGTAAACAGCGCAACAAAAGACAGCAAACAGTTAGAAACAATGCGCAATTGGCTTCTTAAGAGATACGCCGCGCCGCGCTACGCATGTGTTCTCGCGATCAGCGATTGCACTGACACAGGCTACACTGGTAAAATGCTTGGGGAGACGCGGTGGTCAATTCACTAAAGCAGGATTAGAACCTGTGAGGCTGGCACAATGCTTCAAGTGCTTTGCACAGAGACTACTCCATTATGCTATGGGATCGCTGTTTTAATGTAGTGCTTGGTGTTCTATCAATTATGACAGTCTGGCGCTGGCCATAGCGTTTGTAAACCAAAGGCCCTCTCTTCTCGTAAAAAAATGATTTTTTATTTCTCTGGCTGTTGCAATTGATATCAGTGGTTAATATGAGTGCCCTCAGTAAACAGCGCAACAAAAAGACAGCAAACAGTTAGAAACAGTCGCGCATAATTGGCTTCTTAAGAGATCATGCGCCGCCTTGCATACGCATGTTCTCACGATCAGCGATTGCACTGACACAGGCTACCAGGTAAAATTAGCGGGGAGACGCGGTGGTCAATTCACTAAGCAGGATTAGAACCTGTGGGCTGGCACAATGCTTCAAGTGCTTTGCACAGAGACTACTCCATTATGCTATGGGATGCGGCTGTTTAATGTAGTGCTTCGGTGTTCTATCAATTATGACAGTCTCGTGGCGCTGGCCGTAGCGTTTGTAAACCAAAGGCCCTCCTTCTCGTAAAAAATGATTTTTTATTTCTCTGGCTGTTGCAATTGATATCAGTGGTTAATATGAGTGCCCTCAGTAAACAAGCGCAACAAAAAAGACAGCAAACAGTTAGAAACAGTGCGCAATTGGCTTCTTAAGAGATGCGTCGCATACGCCGTTACGCATGTTCTCGCGATCAGCGATTGCACTGACACAGGCTACGGTAAAGTGCTTGGGGAGACGCGGTGGTCAATTCACTAAGCAGGATTAGAACCTGTGGGGCTGGCACAATGCTTCAAGTGCTTTGCACAGAGACTACTCCATTATGCTATGGGATGGCTGTTTAATGTAGTGCTTGGTGTTCTATCAATTATGACAGTCTCGTGGCGCTGGCCGTGGCGTTTGTAAACCAAAGGCCCTCCTTCGCAAAAGTAAAAAAAATGATTTTTATTTCTCTGGCTGTTGCAATTGATATCAGTGGTTAATATGGTGCCCTCAGTAAACAGCGCAACAAAAGACAGCAAACAGTTAGAAACAGTAGCATAATTGGCTTCTTAAGAGATGCATACGCCGCATACGCATGTTCTTCGCGATCAGCGATTGCACTGACACAGGCTACCAGACACTGGTAAAATTAGCAGGGAGACAGCGGTGGTCAATTCACTAAGCAGGATTAGAACCTGTGAGGCTGGCACAATGCTTCAAGTGCTTTGCACAGCGACTACTCCATTATGCTATGGGATAAGCTGTTTAATGTAGTGCTTTCGGTGTTCTATCAATTATGACAGTCTCGTGGCAGCTGGCCGTGGCGTTTGTAAACCAAAGGCCCTCCTTCTCGTAAAAAAATGATTTTTATTTCTCTGGCTGTTGCAATTGATATCAGTGGTTAATATGAGTGCCCTCAGTAAACAGCGCAACAAAAGACAGCAAACAGTTAGAAACAGTAACGCAATTGGCTTCTTAAGAGATCCCACGCGCCGCGCCGCGCGCATGTTCTCGCGATCAGCGATTGCACTGACACAGGCTACAGACACTGGTAAAATTAGCGGGGAGACAGCGGTGGTCAATTCACTAAGCAGGATTAGAACCTGTGGAGGCTGGCACAATGCTTCAAGTGCTTTGCACAAGACTACTCCATTATGCTATGGGATGGCTGTTTAATGTAGTGCTTCGGTGTTCTATCAATTATGACAGTCTCGTGGCGCTGGCGTAGCGTTTGTAAACCAAAGGCCCTCCTTAAAAGTAAAAAATGATTTTTTATTTCTCTGGCTGTTGCAATTGATATCAGTGGTTAATATAGGTGCCCTCAGTAAACAGCGCAACAAAAGACAGCAAACAGTTAGAAACAGTGCGCGCAATTGGCTTCTTAAGAGATCATACGCGCGCGCCGCATACGCATGTTCTCGCGATCAGCGATTGCACTGACACAGGCTACTGGTAAAATTAGCGGGAGACGCGGTGGTCAATTCACTAAGCAGGATTAGAACCTGTGGCGGCTGGCACAATGCTTCAAGTGCTTTGCACAGCGACTACTCCATTATGCTATGGGATGGCTGTTTAATGTAGTGCTTTCGGTGTTCTATCAATTATGACAGTCTCGTGGCGCTGGCCGTAGCGTTTGTAAACCAAAGGCCCTCCTTCGTAAAAAAATGATTTTTTATTTCTCTGGCTGTTGCAATTGATATCAGTGGTTAATATGGAGTGCCCTCAGTAAACAGCGCAACAAAAGACAGCAAACAGTTAGAAACAGTCGCGCAATTGGCTTCTTAAGAGATGCGCATACGCGCCGCGTATGTTCTCGCGATCAGCGATTGCACTGACTACAGACACTGGTAAAATTAGCGGGGGAGACGCGGTGGTCAATTCACTAAGCAGGATTAGAACCTGTGGCGGCTGGCACAATGCTTCAAGTGCTTTGCACAGAGACTACTCCATTATGCTATGGGATGGCTGTTTAATGTAGTGCTGGTGTTCTATCAATTATGACAGTCTCGTGGCGCTGGCGTGGCGTTTGTAAACCAAAGGCCCTCCTTCTCGTAAAAAATGATTTTTATTTCTCTGGCTGTTGCAATTGATATCAGTGGTTAATATGAGTGCCCTCAGTAAACAGCGCAACAAAAGACAGCAAACAGTTAGAAACAGTAACGCAATTGGCTTCTTAAGAGATGCCGCCGCATACGCGCGCATGTTTCGCGATCAGCGATTGCACTGACACAGGCTACACGGTAAAATTAGCGGGAGACGCGATTGGTCAATTCACTAAGCAGGATTAGAACCTGTGAGGCTGGCACAATGCTTCAAGTGCTTTGCACAGAGACTACTCCATTATGCTATGGGATGGCTGTTTTAATGTAGTGCTCGGTGTTCTATCAATTATGACAGTCTCGTGGCGCTGGCGTGGCGTTTGTAAACCAAAGGCCCTCCTTCTAAAAAAATGATTTTTATTTCTCTGGCTGTTGCAATTGATATCAGTGGTTAATATGAGTGCCCTCAGTAAACAAGCGCAACAAAAGACAGCAAACAGTTAGAAACAGTCCGCCAATTGGCTTCTTAAAGACGCCGCATACGCGCGCCGCGCGCGCATGTTCTCGCGATCAGCGATTGCACTGACACAGGCTACCGACACTGGTAAAATTAACGGGGAGACCGCGGTGGTCAATTCACTAAGCAGGATTAGAACCTGTGGGGGCTGGCACAATGCTTCAAGTGCTTTGCAGCGACTACTCCATTATGCTATGGGATAAACTGTTTAATGTAGTGCTTTCGGTGTTCTATCAATTATGACAGTCTCGTGGCGCTGGCCGTAGCGTTTGTAAACCAAAGGCCCTCCTTCTCGTAAAAAAAATGATTTTTATTTCTCTGGCTGTTGCAATTGATATCAGTGGTTAATATGAGGTGCCCTCAGTAAACAAGCGCAACAAAAAGACAGCAAACAGTTAGAAACAATGCGCAATTGGCTTCTTAAGAGATCGCTTACGCATACGCCCTTGCCGCATGTTCTCGCGATCAGCGATTGCACTGACACAGGCTACCAGACACTGGTAAAACTAGCGGGGAGACCGCGGTGGTCAATTCACTAAGCAGGATTAGAACCTGTGGAGGCTGGCACAATGCTTCAAGTGCTTTGCACAGCGACTACTCCATTATGCTATGGGATAAGCTGTTTAATGTAGTGCTTGGTGTTCTATCAATTATGACAGTCTCGTGGCGCTGGCGTAGCGTTTGTAAACCAAAAGGCCCTCCTTCTCGTAAAAAATGATTTTTATTTCTCTGGCTGTTGCAATTGATATCAGTGGTTAATATGAGTGCCCTCAGTAAACAGCGCAACAAAAGACAGCAAACAGTTAGAAACAGTCGCGCAATTGGCTTCTTAAGAAATGCGCCGCGCGCGCCGCGCATGTTCTCGCGATCAGCGATTGCACACTGACACAGGCTACGGTAAAATTAGCGGGAGACGCGGTGGTCAATTCACTAAGCAGGATTAGAACCTGTGAGGCTGGCACAATGCTTCAAGTGCTTTGCACAGAGACTACTCCATTATGCTATGGGATGGCTGTTTAATGTAGTGCTTCGGTGTTCTATCAATTATGACAGTCTCGTGGCGCTGGCCGTGGCGTTTGTAAACCAAAAGGCCCTCCTTCTCGTAAAAAATGATTTTTATTTCTCTGGCTGTTGCAATTGATATCAGTGGTTAATATAGGTGCCCTCAGTAAACAGCGCAACAAAAGACAGCAAACAGTTAGAAACAATAAGCATAATTGGCTTCTTAAGAGATCATACGCGCATGCACGCGCATGTTCTCGCGATCAGCGATTGCACTGACACAGGCTACCAGACACTGGTAAAACTAGCGGGGAGACAGCGGTGGTCAATTCACTAAGCAGGATTAGAACCTGAGGCTGGCACAATGCTTCAAGTGCTTTGCACAGAGACTACTCCATTATGCTATGGGATGGCTGTTTAATGTAGTGCTTGGTGTTCTATCAATTATGACAGTCTCGTGGCGCTGGCCGTGGCGTTTGTAAACCAAAGGCCCTCCTTCTCGTAAAAAAATGATTTTTTATTTCTCTGGCTGTTGCAATTGATATCAGTGGTTAATATGAGTGCCCTCAGTAAACAGCGCAACAAAAGACAGCAAACAGTTAGAAACAGTCCGCAATTGGCTTCTTAAGAAATGCATGCGCCGCCGCGCATGTTCTCGCGATCAGCGATTGCACTGACACAGCTACCAGACACTGGTAAAATTAGCGGGAGACCGCGGTGGTCAATTCACTAAGCAGGATTAGAACCTGTGAGGCTGGCACAATGCTTCAAGTGCTTTGCACAGAGACTACTCCATTATGCTATGGGATGCGGCTGTTTAATGTAGTGCTTCGGTGTTCTATCAATTATGACAGTCTCGTGGCGCTGGCGTGGCGTTTGTAAACCAAAGGCCCTCCTTCTAGTAAAAAAATGATTTTTATTTCTCTGGCTGTTGCAATTGATATCAGTGGTTAATATAGGTGCCCTCAGTAAACAAGCGCCCAACAAAAGACAGCAAACAGTTAGAAACAGTCCATGGTGCCAATTGGCTTCTTAAGAGATCGCGCGCGCCGCGCCGCATGTTCTCGCGATCAGCGATTGCACTGACACAGGCTACGGTAAAATTAGCGGGGAGACGGCGGTGGTCAATTCACTAAGCAGGATTAGAACCTGTGGCGCTGGCACAATGCTTCAAGTGCTTTGCACAGAGACTACTCCATTATGCTATGGGATGGCTGTTTAATGTAGTGCTTCGGTGTTCTATCAATTATGACAGTCTCGTGGCGCTGGCCGTGGCGTTTGTAAACCAAAGGCCCTCCTTCGTAAAAAATGATTTTTTATTTCTCTGGCTGTTGCAATTGATATCAGTGGTTAATATGGGTGCCCTCAGTAAACAGCGCAACAAAAAAAAGACAGCAAACAGTTAGAAACAGTAGCGCAATTGGCTTCTTAAGAGATCATGCCTTGCCCCTTGCCGCATGCGCGCATGTTTCTCGCGATCAGCGATTGCACTGACACAGGCTACCAGACACTGGTAAAATTAGCGGGGAGACAGCGGTGGTCAATTCACTAAGCAGGATTAGAACCACCAAGGCTGGCACAATGCTTCAAGTGCTTTGCACAGAGACTACTCCATTATGCTATGGGATCGCTGTTTAATGTAGTGCTCGGTGTTCTATCAATTATGACAGTCTGCATTGGGCTGGCGTGGCGTTTGTAAACCAAAGGCCCTCCTTCGTAAAAAAATGATTTTTATTTCTCTGGCTGTTGCAATTGATATCAGTGGTTAATATGAGTGCCCTCAGTAAACAGCGCAACAAAAGACAGCAAACAGTTAGAAACAGTCGCAATTGGCTTCTTAAGAGATCGCGCCTGCATGCGCGCATGTTTCGCGATCAGCGATTGCACTGACACAGGCTACCAGACACTGGTAAAATTAACGGGAGACGCGGTGGTCCGCGTCGAAGCAGGATTAGAACCTGTGAGGCTGGCACAATGCTTCAAGTGCTTTGCACAGCGACTACTCCATTATGCTATGGGATGGCTGTTTAATGTAGTGCTCGGTGTTCTATCAATTATGACAGTCTCGTGGCGCTGGCCGTAGCGTTTGTAAACCAAAGGCCCCCTTCTCGTAAAAAATGATTTTTATTTCTCTGGCTGTTGCAATTGATATCAGTGGTTAATATGGTGCCCTCAGTAAACAGCGCAACAAAAGACAGCAAACAGTTAGAAACAATATAACGCAATTGGCTTCTTAAGAAATCGCCTTGCGCGCATACGCATGTTCTCGCGATCAGCGATTGCACTGACACAGGCTACGGTAAAATTGCTTTGGGGAGACGCGGTGGTCAATTCACTAAAGCAGGATTAGAACCTGTGGGGGCTGGCACAATGCTTCAAGTGCTTTGCACAGCGACTACTCCATTATGCTATGGGATGGCTGTTTAATGTAGTGCTCGGTGTTCTATCAATTATGACAGTCTCGTGGCGCTGGCGTAGCGTTTGTAAACCAAAGGCCCTCCTTGCGTAAAAAATGATTTTTTATTTCTCTGGCTGTTGCAATTGATATCAGTGGTTAATATGGTGCCCTCAGTAAACAGCGCAACAAAGACAGCAAACAGTTAGAAACAGTAATGCAATTGGCTTCTTAAGAGATCCCCGCCGCGCCTTGCATTATGTTCTCGCGATCAGCGATTGCACTGACACAGGCTACCAGACACTGGTAAAATTAGCGGGAGACGGCGGTGGTCAATTCACTAAGCAGGATTAGAACCTGTGAGGCTGGCACAATGCTTCAAGTGCTTTGCACAGAGACTACTCCATTATGCTATGGGATGGCTGTTTAATGTAGTGCTGAGGTGTTCTATCAATTATGACAGTCTCGTGGCGCTGGCGTAGCGTTTGTAAACCAAAGGCCCTCCTTCTCGTAAAAAAATGATTTTTATTTCTCTGGCTGTTGCAATTGATATCAGTGGTTAATATGAGTGCCCTCAGTAAACAGCGCAACAAAAGACAGCAAACAGTTAGAAACAGTAGCGCCAATTGGCTTCTTAAGAGATGTACGCGCGCGCGCGCCGCATGTTTCGCGATCAGCGATTGCACTGACACAGGCTACCAGACACTGGTAAAATTACTTGAGGAGACGCGGTGGTCAATTCACTAAGCAGGATTAGAACCTGTGAGGCTGGCACAATGCTTCAAGTGCTTTGCACAGAGACTACTCCATTATGCTATGGGATAAGCTGTTTAATGTAGTGCTTCGGTGTTCTATCAATTATGACAGTCTCGTGGCGCTGGCTGTAGCGTTTGTAAACCAAAGGCCCTCCTTTCGTAAAAAATGATTTTTATTTCTCTGGCTGTTGCAATTGATATCAGTGGTTAATATAGGTGCCCTCAGTAAACAGGCGCAACAAAAAAAGACAGCAAACAGTTAGAAACAGTGCGCCAATTGGCTTCTTAAGAAATGCATACGCCGCCATACGCGTATGTTCTCGCGATCAGCGATTGCACTGACACAGGCTACCGGTAAAATTAGCGGGGAGACCGCGGTGGTCAATTCACTAAGCAGGATTAGAACCTGTGGCGCTGGCACAATGCTTCAAGTGCTTTGCACAGAGACTACTCCATTATGCTATGGGATGGCTGTTTAATGTAGTGCTTTCGGTGTTCTATCAATTATGACAGTCGTGGCGCTGGCCGTGGCGTTTGTAAACCAAAGGCCCTCCTTCTCGTAAAAAATGATTTTTTTTTCTCTGGCTGTTGCAATTGATATCAGTGGTTAATATGAGTGCCCTCAGTAAACAAGCGCAACAAAAGACAGCAAACAGTTAGAAACAGTAGCATGGTGGCTTCTTAAAGATCGCTGCGCCGCTCGCGTGCGCATGTTCTCGCGATCAGCGATGACACTGACACAGGCTACCAGACACTGGTAAAACCTGCGCGGGATCCCGCGGTGGTCGCGTCGAGGAAGCAGGATTAGAACCTGTGAGGCTGGCACAATGCTTCAAGTGCTTTGCACAGCGACTACTCCATTATGCTATGGGATGGCTGTTTAATGTAGTTAGCGGTGTTCTATCAATTATGACAGTCTCGTGGCGCTGGCGTGGCGTTTGTAAACCAAAGGCCCTCCCTCGTAAAAAATGATTTTTTATTTCTCTGGCTGTTGCAATTGATATCAGTGGTTAATATGGGTGCCCTCAGTAAACAGCGCAACAAAAGACAGCAAACAGTTAGAAACAGTCCGCAATTGGCTTCTTAAGAACGCGCATGCGCTTACGCCGCCGCGCATGTTCTCGCGATCAGCGATTGCACTGACACAGGCTACCGGTAAAATTAGCAGGGGGAGACGCGGTGGTCAATTCACTAAGCAGGATTAGAACCTGTGGCGGCTGGCACAATGCTTCAAGTGCTTTGCACAGAGACTACTCCATTATGCTATGGGATCGCTGTTTAATGTAGTGCTCGGTGTTCTATCAATTATGACAGTGTCGTGGCGCTGGCCGTGGCGTTGTAAACCAAAGGCCCTCCTTTCGTAAAAAAAATGATTTTTTATTTCTCTGGCTGTTGCAATTGATATCAGTGGTTAATATGGTGCCCTCAGTAAACAAAGCGCAACAAAAGACAGCAAACAGTTAGAAACAGTGCGCAATTGGCTTCTTAAGAGATCGCGGTACGCCGCATACGCATGTTTCGCGATCAGCGATTGCACTGACACAGGCTACAGACACTGGTAAAATTAGCGGGGAGACCGCGGTGGTCAATTCACTAAGCAGGATTAGAACCTGTGAGGCTGGCACAATGCTTCAAAGTGCTTTGCACAGAGACTACTCCATTATGCTATGGGATGGCTGTTTAATGTAGTGCTTGGTGTTCTATCAATTATGACAGTCTCGTGGCGCTGGCGTAGCGTTTGTAAACCAAAGGCCCTCCTTCGTAAAAAAAATGATTTTTATTTCTCTGGCTGTTGCAGGTGATATCAGTGGTTAATATGAGTGCCCTCAGTAAACAAGCGCCAACAAAAAAGACAGCAAACAGTTAGAAACAGTAACGCAATTGGCTTCTTAAGAGATCATCGCCTTACGCCGCGCGCATGTTCTCGCGATCAGCGATTGCACTGACACAGGCTACCAGACACTGGTAAAACTAGCGGGGAGAGCGGTGGTCAATTCACTAAGCAGGATTAGAACCTGTGGAGGCTGGCACAATGCTTCAAGTGCTTTGCACAGAGACTACTCCATTATGCTATGGGATGCTGCTGTTTAATGTAGTGCTTGGTGTTCTATCAATTATGACAGTCTCGTGGCGGCTGGCCGTAGCGTTTGTAAACCAAAGGCCCTCCTCTCGTAAAAAAAATGATTTTTATTTCTCTGGCTGTTGCAATTGATATCAGTGGTTAATATGAGTGCCCTCAGTAAACAGCGCAACAAAAGACAGCAAACAGTTAGAAACAGTAACGCAATTGGCTTCTTAAGAGATCATACGCCGCGCCTTACGCATGTTCTCGCGATCAGCGATTGCACTGACACAGGCTACCAGACGGTAAAATTAGCGGGGAGACGCGGTGGTCAATTCACTAAGCAGGATTAGAACCTGTGAGGAGCTGGCACAATGCTTCAAGTGCTTTTACAGAGACTACTCCATTATGCTATGGGATAAGCTGTTTAATGTAGTGCTTCGGTGTTCTATCAATTATGACAGTCTCGTGGCAGCTGGCCGTAGCGTTTGTAAACCAAAGGCCTCCTTCTCGTAAAAAAAATGATTTTTATTTCTCTGGCTGTTGCAATTGATATCAGTGGTTAATATGAGTGCCCTCAGTAAACAGCGCAACAAAAGACAGCAAACAGTTAGAAACAATGCAATTGGCTTCTTAAAATCGCACCGCTTACGCGCATGTTCTCGCGATCAGCGTTGACACTGACTACAAGACACTGGTAAAATTAGCGGGAGACGCGGTGGTCAATTCACTAAGCAGTTAGAACCTGTGGGCTGGCACAATGCTTCAAGTGCTTTGCACAGAGACTACTCCATTATGCTATGGGATCGCTGTTTAATGTAGTGCTCGGTGTTCTATCAATTATGACAGTGTCGTGGCGCTGGCGTAGCGTTTGTAAACCAAAGGCCCTCCTTCTCGTAAAAAATGATTTTTTATTTCTCTGGCTGTTGCAATTGATATCAGTGGTTAATATGAGTGCCCTCAGTAAACAGCGCAACAAAAAAAGACAGCAAACAGTTAGAAACAGTAGCATAATTGGCTTCTTAAGAGATGTACGCGCGCGCGCGCGCCACGCATGTTCTCGATCAGCGATTGCACTGACACAGGCTACGGTAAAATTAGCGGGGGGGAGACAGCGGTGGTCAATTCACTAAGCAGGATTAGAACCTGTGGAGGCTGGCACAATGCTTCAAGTGCTTTTGCACAGAGACTACTCCATTATGCTATGGGATCGCTGTTTAATGTGGTGCTCGGTGTTCTATCAATTATGACAGTCTCGTGACGCTGGCTGTAGCGTTTGTAAACCAAAGGCCCTCCTTCTCGTAAAAAAATGATTTTTTATTTCTCTGGCTGTTGCAATTGATATCAGTGGTTAATATGAGTGCCCTCGGTAAACAGCGCAACAAAAGACAGCAAACAGTTAGAAACAGTGCATAATTGGCTTCTTAGAGATCGCCTGCTTGCGCTTGCGCATGTTCTCGCGATCAGCGATTGCACTGACACAGGCTACCGGTAAAATTAGCGGGGAGACCGCGGTGGTCAATTCACTAAGCAGGATTAGAACCTGTGGCTGGCACAATGCTTCAAGTGCTTTGTACAGAGACTACTCCATTATGCTATGGGATAAGCTGTTTAATGTAGTGCTCGGTGTTCTATCAATTATGACAGTCTCGTGACGCTGGCCGTAGCGTTTGTAAACCAAAGGCCCTCCTCCTCGTAAAAAAATGATTTTTTTTTCTCTGGCTGTTGCAATTGATATCAGTGGTTAATATAAGGTGCCCTCAGTAAACAGCGCAACAAAAGACAGCAAACAGTTAGAAACAATAATGCAATTGGCTTCTTAAGAGATGCACGCCGCATACGCATGTTCTCGCGATCAGCGATTGCACTGACACAGGCTACCAGACACTGGTAAAACTAACGGGGGAGACGCGGTGGTCACGTCTAAGCAGGATTAGAACCTGTGAGGCTGGCACAATGCTTCAAGTGCTTTTGCACAGCGACTACTCCATTATGCTATGGGATCGCTGTTTAATGTAGTGCTTCGGTGTTCTATCAATTATGACAGTCGTGGCGCTGGCCGTGGCGTTTGTAAACCAAAGGCCCTCCTTCGTAAAAATGATTTTTTATTTCTCTGGCTGTTGCAATTGATATCAGTGGTTAATATAGGTGCCCTCAGTAAACAGCGCAACAAAAGACAGCAAACAGTTAGAAACAGTCGCAATTGGCTTCTTAAGAGATGCGCATGCGCCGCCGCGCGCATGTTCTCGCTGATCAGCGATTGCACTGACACAGGCTACGGTAAAATTAACGGGAGACCCGGTGGTCAATTCACTAAGCGGGATTAGAACCTGTGGAGGCTGGCACAATGCTTCAAGTGCTTTGCACAGAGACTACTCCATTATGCTATGGGATCGCTGTTTAATGTAGTGCTTTCGGTGTTCTATCAATTATGACAGTGTCGTGGCGCTGGCCGTGGCGTTTGTAAACCAAAGGCCCTCCTTCTCGTAAAAAATGATTTTTTTATTTCTCTGGCTGTTGCAATTGATATCAGTGGTTAATATGAGTGCCCTCAGTAAACAGCGCCCAACAAAAAAAAGACAGCAAACAGTTAGAAACAATGCTTATAATTGGCTTCTTAAGATGATCGCTTATACGCACGCATGCGCATGTTCTCGCGATCAGCGTGCACTGACACAGGCTACCACACCAGACACTGGTAAAATTAGCGGGAGACCCTTGGTGGTCAATTCACTAAGCAGGATTAGAACCTGTGGGGGCTGGCACAATGCTTCAAGTGCTTTGCACAGCGACTACTCCATTATGCTATGGGATCGCTGTTTTAATGTAGTGCTCGGTGTTCTATCAATTATGACAGTCTCGTGGCGCTGGCTGTGGCGTTTGTAAACCAAAAGGCCCTCCTTCTCGTAAAAAAATGATTTTTTATTTCTCTGGCTGTTGCAATTGATATCAGTGGTTAATATGAGTGCCCTCAGTAAACAGCGCAACAAAAAAGACGGCAAACAGTTAGAAACAATGCGCAATTGGCTTCTTAAGAGATGCATACGCCTTATACATACGTATGTTCTCGCGATCAGCGGTGCACTGACACGAGCTACGGTAAAATTAGCGGGGAGACCGCGGTGGTCAATTCACTAAGCAGGATTAGAACCTGTGAGGCTGGCACAATGCTTCAAGTGCTTTGCACAGAGACTACTCCATTATGCTATGGGATCGCTGTTTAATGTAGTGCTTTCGGTGTTCTATCAATTATGACAGTCTCGTGGCCGCTGGCGTGGCGTTTGTAAACCAAAGGCCCTCCTTCTCGTAAAAAAATGATTTTTTTTTCTCTGGCTGTTGCAATTGATATCAGTGGTTAATATGGTGCCCTCAGTAAACAAGCGCAACAAAAAAAAAGACAGCAAACAGTTGAAACAATGTAATTGGCTTCTTAAGAGATCCTTGCATACGCACATACGCATGTTCTCGCGATCAGCGTTGCACTGACACAGGCTACCAGACACTGGAGGTAAACCTTCGCGGGAGACGGTGGTCAATTCACTAAGCAGGATTAGAACCTGTGAGGCTGGCACAATGCTTCAAGTGCTTTGCACTGAGACTACTCCATTATGCTATGGGATCGCTGTTTAATGTAGTGCTTTTGGTGTTCTATCAATTATGACAGTCTCGTGGCGCTGGCTGTGGCGTTTGTAAACCAAAGGCCCTCCTTCTCGTAAAAAATGATTTTTATTTCTCTGGCTGTTGCAATTGATATCAGTGGTTAATATGAGTGCCCCTCAGTAAACAAGCGCAACAAAAGACAGCAAACAGTTAGAAACAGTCGCAATTGGCTTCTTAAGAGATCATACGCCGCGCATACGCATGTTCTCGCGATCAGCGATTGCACTGCTACACCAGCTACTGGTAAAATTAGCGGAGGAGACGCGGTGGT
The DNA here is from genome assembly GCF_017589495.1 of Alosa alosa. NCBI lineage: Eukaryota > Metazoa > Chordata > Actinopteri > Clupeiformes > Clupeidae > Alosa > Alosa alosa. The sequence continues at coordinate 25,539 of NW_025962686.1, forward strand.
CAATTCACTAAGCAGGAGTTAGAACCTGTGGATGCTGGCACAATGCTTCAAGTGCTTTGCACAGAGACTACTCCATTATGCTATGGGATAAACTGTTTAATGTAGTGCTTTCGGTGTTCTATCAATTATGACAGTCTCGTGGCGCTGGCCGTAGCGTTTGTAAACCAAAGGCCCTCCTTCTAAGTAAAAAATGATTTTTATTTCTCTGGCTGTTGCAATTGATATCAGTGGTTAATATGAGTGCCCTCAGTAAACAGCGCAACAAAAAAGACAGCAAACAGTTAGAAACAATGCGCATAATTGGCTTCTTAAGAGATCACGCCTTATACGCCGCATACGCATGTTCTCGCGATCAGCGATTGCACTGACACTGAGCCTGGGTAAAATTAACGGGGAGACCGCGGTGGTCAATTCACTAAGCAGGATTAGAACCTGTGGCAGCTGGCACAATGCTTCAAGTGCTTTGCACAGAGACTACTCCATTATGCTATGGGATAAGCTGTTTAATGTAGTGCTTTCGGTGTTCTATCAATTATGACAGTCTCGTGGCGCTGGCGTAGCGTTTGTAAACCAAGGCCCTCCTTCTCGTAAAAAATGATTTTTATTTCTCTGGCTGTTGCAATTGATATCAGTGGTTAATATAGGTGCCCTCAGTAAACAAGCGCAACAAAAGACAGCAAACAGTTAGAAACAGTAGCATAATTGGCTTCTTAAAGATGCCTTACCTTGCCGCGCGCATGTTCTCGCGATCAGCGATTGCACTGACACAGGCTACTGGTAAAATTGCGGGGGGGAGACAGCGGTGGTCAATTCACTAAGCAGGATTAGAACCTGTGGAGGCTGGCACAATGCTTCAAGTGCTTTGCACAGCGACTACTCCATTATGCTATGGGATGGCTGTTTAATGTAGTGCTTTCGGTGTTCTATCAATTATGACAGTCACCGTGGCGGCTGGCGTGGCGTTTGTAAACCAAAGGCCCTCCTCGTAAAAAATGATTTTTTTTTCTCTGGCTGTTGCAATTGATATCAGTGGTTAATATAGGTGCCCTCAGTAAACAGGCGCAACAAAAAGACAGCAAACAGTTAGAAACAGTCCGCAATTGGCTTCTTAAGAAATCGCCGCCGCGCCTTGCGCGCGCGCATGTTTTCGCGATCAGCGATTGCACTGAGGCTACAGGACTACTGGTAAAAATTAACGGGAGACGCGGTGGTCAATTCACTAAGCAGGATTGAACCTGTGAGGCTGGCACAATGCTTCAAGTGCTTTGCACAGAGACTACTCCATTATGCTATGGGATGGCTGTTTAATGTAGTGCTTGGTGTTCTATCAATTATGACAGTCATTGGCGCTGGCCCGTAGCGTTTGTAAAAAAGGCCCTAAAGTAAAAATGATTTTTATTTCTCTGGCTGTTGCAATTGATATCAGTGGTTAATATAGGTGCCCTCAGTAAACAAGCTTAACAAAAGACAGCAAACAGTTAGAAACAGTAGCATAGTGGCTTCTTAAGAGATCGCCGCGCCGCCGCGCCGCGCATGTTCTCGCGATCCTTGATTACACTGACACAGGCTACACCAGACACTGGTAAAATTAACGGGGGAGACAGCGGTGGTCAATTCACTAAGCAGGATTAGAACCTGTGACGCTGGCACAATGCTTCAAGTGCTTTGCACAGAGACTACTCCATTATGCTATGGGATGTTTTTTAATGTAGTGCTCGGTGTTCTATCAATTATGACAGTCTCGTGGCGCTGGCCGTAGCGTTTGTAAACCAAAGGCCCTCCTTCGTAAAAAAATGATTTTTATTTCTCTGGCTGTTGCAATTGATATCAGTGGTTAATATGAGTGCCCTCAGTAAACAAGCGCAACAAAAAGACAGCAAACAGTTAGAAACAGTAATTGGCTTCTTAAGAGATGCATACGCCGCGCATGCCTTACGCATGTTCTCCGCGATCAGCGATTGCACTGACACAGGCTACGGGTAAAATTAACGAGGAGACGCGGTGGTCAATTCACTAAGCAGGATTAGAACCTGTGGAGGCTGGCACAATGCTTCAAGTGCTTTGCACAGAGACTACTCCATTATGCTATGGGATGGCTGTTTTAATGTAGTGCTCGGTGTTCTATCAATTATGACAGTCTCGTGGGCTGGCTGTAGCGTTTGTAAACCAAAAGGCCCTCCTTTCGTAAAAAAATGATTTTTTTCTCTGGCTGTTGCAATTGATATCAGTGGTTAATATAGGTGCCCTCAGTAAACAGCGCCCAACAAAAGACGGCAAACAGTTAGAAACAGTAGCATAATTGGCTTCTTAAGAGATCATGCGCATGCGCTTACTACGCATGTTCTCACGATCAGCGTTGCATTGACACTGACTACAGACACTGGTAAAATTACGGGGCGGAGACAGCGGTTGTCAATTCACTAAGCAGGATTAGAACCTGTGAGGCTGGCACAATGCTTCAAGTGCTTTTGCACAGCGACTACTCCATTATGCTATGGGATAAGCTGTTTAATGTAGTGCTGGTGTTCTATCAATTATGACAGTCTCGTGGCGCTGGCTGTAGCGTTTGTAAACCAAAGGCCCTCCTTCGTAAAAAAAATGATTTTTATTTCTCTGGCTGTTGCAATTGATATCAGTGGTTAATATGAGTGCCCTCAGTAAACAGCGCAACAAAAGACAGCAAACAGTTAGAAACAGTCCGCATAATTGGCTTCTTAAGCCTTGCCTTGCCTTGCGCATGTTCTCGCGAATGGCGGTGCACTGACACAGGCTACGGTAAAATTAGCGGGAGACCGCGGTGGTCAATTCACTAAGCAGGATTAGAACCTGTGGCTGGCACAATGCTTCAAGTGCTTTGTACAGAGACTACTCCATTATGCTATGGGATCGCTGTTTAATGTGGTGCTTTCGGTGTTCTATCAATTATGACAGTCTCGTGGCTGGCTGTAGCGTTTGTAAACCAAGGCCCTCCTTCTCGTAAAAAATGATTTTTATTTCTCTGGCTGTTGCAATTGATATCAGTGGTTGTATGAGTGCCCTCAGTAAACAGCGCAACAAAAGACAGCAAACAGTTAGAAACAGTGCATAATTGGCTTGTAAGAGATCGCCGCATACTTGCCTTGCATGTTCACCGACGATCAGCGGTGCACTGACACAGGCTACCAGACACTGGGTAAAACTAGCGGGGGAAGACGGGGTGGTCAATTCACTAAGCAGGATTAGAACCTGTGAGGCTGGCACAATGCTTCAAGTGCTTTACTGGCGACTACTCCATTATGCTATGGGATGGCTGTTTAATGTAGTGCTTGGTGTTCTATCAATTATGACAGTCTCGTGGCGCTGGCCGTGGCGTTTGTAAACCAAAGGCCCTCCTCTCAAAAAATGATTTTTTATTTCTCTGGCTGTTGCAATTGATATCAGTGGTTAATATGAGTGCCCTCGGTAAACAGCGCAACAAAAGACAGCAAACAGTTAGAAACAGTCCGCAATTGGCTTCTTAGAAATACATACATACGCATACGCATGTTCTCGCGATCAGCGATTGCACTGACACAGGCTACGGTAAAATTAAAAGGGAGACCGCGGTGGTCAATTCACTAAGCAGGATTAGAACCTGTGACGCTGGCACAATGCTTCAAGTGCTTTGTACACAGAGACTACTCCATTATGCTATGGGATGGCTGTTTAATGTAGTGCTTTCGGTGTTCTATCAATTATGACAGTCTCATGGCGCTGGCCGTGGCGTTTGTAAACCAAAAGGCCCCCTCCTTCTCGTAAAAAAATGATTTTTTTTCTCTGGCTGTTACCAATTGATATCAGTGGTTAATATGAGTGCCCTCAGTAAACAGCGCAACAAAAAGACAGCAAAACAAACAGTTAGAAACAATAGCATAATTGGCTTCTTAAGAAATGCATATATGCCTTAGCCATACGCATGTTCTTCATAATCAGCGATTGCACTGACTGAGCTACCAGACACTGGTAAAACTAGCGGGAGACATGGTGGTTCGCGTCCAGAAGCAGGATTAGAACCTGTGAGGCTGGCACAAATGCTTCAAGTGCTTTGCACAGCGACTACTCCATTATGCTATGGGATGCTGTTTAATGTATTGCGGTGTTCTATCAATTTATGACAGTCTCGTGGCGCTGGCGGTAGCGTTTGTAAACCAAGGCCCTCCCCTGCGTAAAAAATGATTTTTTTATTTCTCTGGCTGTTGCAATTGATATCAGTGGTTAATATAGTGCCCTCAGTAAACAAGCGCAACACAAAGACAGCAAACAGTTAGAAACAGTCCACGCAATTGGCTTCTTAAAAGAAATGCAGCGCGCCGCATACGCATGTTCTCGCGATCAGCGATTGCACTGACACAGGCTACGGTAAAATTAGCGGGGAGACCGCGGTGGTCAATTCACTAAGCAGGATTAGAACCTGTGGGCTGGCACAATGCTTCAAGTGCTTTGCATAGAGACTAATCCATTATGCTATGGGATAAGCTGTTTAATGTATTGCTTTCGGTGTTCTATCAGATTATGACAGTATTAGTGGCGGCTGGCCGTGGCGTTTGTAAACCAAAGGCCCTCCTTCTCGTAAAATGATTTTTATTTCTCTGGCTGTTGCAGGTGATATCAGTGGTTAATGAAGGTGCCCTCAGTAAACAGGCGCAACAAAAAAAGACAGCAAACAGTTAGAAACAGTATAATTGGCTTCTTAAGAGATGTACGCCGCATACCGCCGCGCATGTTCTCAGCGGTCATGACACAGGCTACACCGAACACTGGTAAAGTAGCGGAGACGCGGTCAATTCACTAAGCAGGATTAGAACCTGTGAAGGCTGGCACAATGCTTCAAGTGCTTTGCACAGCGACTACTCCATTATGCTATGGGATCGCTGTTTAATGTAGTGCTTTCGGTGTTCTATCAATTATGACAGTCTCATTGGCGCTGGCTGTAGCGTTTGTAAACCAAAGGCCCTCCTCGCGTAAAAATGATTTTATTTCTCTGGCTGTTGCAATTGATATCAGTGGTTAATATGAGTGCCCTCAGTAAACAAGCGCGAAACAAAAGACGGCAAACAGTTAGAGAACAGTCCATAATTGGCTGTAAAAAAGTCATACGCGCAATTACGCCGCCGCATGTTCTCGCGATCGGCGTTTGCACTGACACAGGCTACCGGTAAAATTAGCGGGGGACGGGTTAATTCACTAAGCAGGATTAGAACCTGTCTTCAGGTGCTTCAAGTGCTTTGCACAGGACTACTCCGTTATGCTATGGGATGGCTGTTTTAATGTAGTGCTGGGTGTTCTATCAATTATGACAGTCTCGTGGCTGGGTAAGCGTTGTAAACAAAGGCCCTCTTCTTCTCGTAAACAGTTTTTATTTTCTGGCTGTTGCAATTGATATCAGTGGTTAATATGGAGTGCCCTCAGTAAACAAGCGCAACAAAAGACGGCAAACAGTTAGAAAACAAGTAACAATTGCTGTAAATTCGCCGGTGGCGCATGTTATAGCGATCAGCGATTGCACTTGATAAAGGGGGGCCGCGGTGGTCGCACTAGCAGGATTAGAACCTGGGCTGGCCTGATCAAGTGCTTTACTGTGACTACTCCATTATGCTATGGATCTGTTTAATGTGGTCTCGGTGTTCTATCAATTATGACAGTCTTTCGCTGGCCTTAAGCGTTTGTAAACCAAAGGCCCTCCTCATAAAATGATTTTTATTTCTCTGGCTGTTGCAATTGATATCAGTGGTTAATATGAAGTGCCCTCAGTAAACAGCGCAACAAAAAAACAGCAAACAGTTAGAAACAGTCATAAGTGGCTTCTTAGAGCTCACATGCTTGCATGTTCTCATGATCATGATGCGCAACACAGACTGCCGATTGAGGGTCTTGGGACAGCGGGATCAGCATTCGAAGCGGGATTGGAGACCTGTGGAGGCCTGGCCTGATCTTGGGTGCTTTGCTGGAGACTGATCCATTATGCTATGGGATGTTTTAATGTGGTGGTCTTGGCACCGGGTGTTCTATGACAGTGTGCGTGGCGGCTGGCTGTGGTTTTAAACCAAGGCCCATCCTTCTCGTAAAATGATTTTTGTTCTCTGGCTGTTTGCAATTGATATCAGTGGTTAATATGGGTGCCCTCGGTAAACAGCGCAAGCAAAGACAGCAAACAGTTAGAAACAGTATCCATGGTGGACTGTAAGAAATCATACTTATGCCGCCGCGCTTGTTCTCCACGATCAGCGATTGCACTGACACTGAGCTACTGGTAGTGATGAGGGCCAGCGGTTGTCCAATTCACTAAGCAGGATTAGAACCTGTGGCTGGCACAATGCTTCAAGTGCTTTGCACAGAGACTACTCCCATTATGCTATGGGATCAAGCTGTTTTAATGTAGTGCTGGGTGTTCTATCAGTTATGACAGTCTCGTGACGCTGGCTGTGGTTGTAAACCAAAGCCCCTCCTTATAGGTAAAATGAGTTTTTATTTCTCTGGCTGCGATTGATATCGGTGGTTAATATGAGTGCCCTCGGTAAAACAAGCCAACAAAAGACAGCCAAACAGTTAGAAACAGTCCGCCATTGAGAGCTGTAAGGATGCATTGATAATGTTCATACGATCATGGCCGCGCAATTCACTAAACGGGATTAGGTGCTATTTGTCTTCAGGGTCTTTGTGCAGAGACCCTGCTGTGTCTTAAAATTAATGTGGGATGACAGGATCTTTCGGTGGTCAATTCACTAAACCAAAATTAGAAGCCTGTGGAAATGCTTTCTTATTTTAATGCTTAATGTGGGTGCCTCGGTAAACAAGGAACAACTCCATTAGAAACTAGCATGAGTAGCTGTTTGCAATGTAGTATGGTTGACAGGGATGGAACTTATGATTGTCTCTGGCTGATCTTCAGGTCTTTGCGTTTGGTAGACTACTCAAAGGTTTTGATGTCAGTTAGCGGTTCTGTAAAAAAAATGATTTTTTAGTTTGGCGGCTGGCCATTGGCGGTTGCAATTGACCCTCCTGTTTTGTTCTCTGGCTGATGATTCAGTAATGGGTGCCAACAGTAAAAGGCAACACAAGACCAATGGAAACAGTTAAGAGCTCGGTCATGGTGAAGCTGTAGAGAAATCATGCCGCGTGTTCTGCATGATCAGCGATTGCACTGACACAGGCTACGGTGGAGTGCTTGGGAGACATGGTGAGTCCAATTCACTAAGCAGGATTAGAACCTGTGACTCTGCTGGCACAATGCTTCAAGTGCTTTGCACAGAGACTAGTCCATTATGCTATGGGATAAGCTGTTTAATGGCATGGTGCTGGTGTTCTATCAATTATGTGGTGTGACAGTGTCGTGGCCGTGGCGTAGCGTTTGTAAACCAAGGCCCTCAGCTATAGGTGGAAATGATTTTTTGTTCTCTGGCTGTTGCAATTTGATATCGGTGGTTATATATGAGTGCCCTCAGTAAACAGCGCCAACAAAAGACAACCAAATTGGTTAGAAACGATGTATGGTGTTGAGAATGTAGGCATACGCATGTTCTCCGCGATCATGATTACTGACTTCACCTGTGGTAAAATGTGGGGAGACCCGGTGGTCAGTTCTAAACTTGGGATTAGAACCTGTGTGAGGCTGGCAATCGTGCGGGTCTTTGTGCAAGAGACTACTCCGATATGCTATGGGATCGCTGTTTAATGTGGTGCTTTCGGTGTTCTGTCAATTATGATCTCGTATTTTGGCTGTGCGTTTGTAAAAATAAGGCCCTCCTTCTCGTAAAAAATGATTTTTATTTCTCTGGCTGTTGCAGAATTGAGTATCAGTGGTTAATGAGGTGCCCTCGGTAAACAGGCACAAAGACAACAAACAGTTAGAAACAGTCACGCAATTGGCTGTAGGGTCCACGCGCATGTTCTCCGCGATCGGCATTGCATGACACAGGCTACCGGTAAAATTAACGGGAGACCGCTAAACCGGGATTAGAGACCTGTGACGTGGCACAATGCTTCCAGGTCTTTGGTTCGGACTCCATTATGCTATGGGATTGCTGTTTAATGTGGTGCTTCGAGTGTTCATCAATTATGACAGTCTCGTGGCTGACTGTAAGCGGATTTGTAAACCAAGGCCCTCCTTCTCGTAAAAAAATGATTTTTTTTTCTCTGGCTGTTGCAATTGATATCAGTGGTTAATATAGTGCCCCTCAGTAAACAGCGCAACAAAAAAAGACAGCAAACAGTTAGAAACAGTAAGCACTAATTGGCTTCTTAAAGTCACGCACGCACACACACTACTCTCGATCAACTTGATGCACTTGACACGGAAGCACCAAGACACTGGTAAAATTAACGGGAGACCGCGGTGGTCAATTCACTAAACAGGATTAGAACCTGTGACGCTTTGCTTTAACGCTTCAAGTGCTTTGTACAGGAGCTACTCCATTAGGCTATGGGATCGCTGTTTAACGCGAATTATAGTGTTCTATCAATTATGACAGATCTCGTAGTGACGCTGGCCGTAGCGTTTATGTGAGGCCCTCCTTCTGCGTAAAAAATT
>NW_025962687.1:0-10482 GCF_017589495.1 Alosa alosa
ACAAATTTCAAAATATGTCAGATATTGTCCAAATTATGTTTTACTTCCGTCTAGACATGTGAAATGCATGATCAATGGCAAACAAAAGTGAAAAACAAAATTGGTCTTATTTTTTGTCGTACTTTTCAGATTTTCTTAGTTTTCACATAAGGTCGGGGTCAGGAAAAAGACAGATTTTTGAAAAATTTCAAAATCTGTCAATTATTGTCAAATTATTATTTTTTCCGTCTACACATATGAAATGCATTAACTATGGCAAAAAAAAAAAAAAAAATTGGTCTGATTTTTTTTTACTTTTCAGATTTTTTTTTTTTTTGCGGTCGGGATGCGAGAATTTTTTTTTTTTTTACAAATTTCAAAATCTGTCAGATATTGTCCAAATTATTTTTTATTTCATGTCTAGATATGTGAAATGCATGAACTATGGCAAAAAAGAAAAAAAAAAAAATTGGTTTGATTTTTGTACTTTTCAGATTTTCTTAGTTTTCATTTTAAGGTCGGGGTCAGGAAAAAAAGACAGATTTTTGAAAAATTTCAAAATATGTCAATTATTATCCAAATTATTTTTTTTTCACATCTACACATGTGAAATGCATTAACTATGGCAAACAAAATGAAAAAAAAATGTGGTCTGATTTTTTTTCTTACTTTTCAGATTTTTTTAGTTTTCACATAAGGTCGGGATCAGGAAAAATGGCCGGATTTTTTACAAATTTCAAAATATGTCAGATATTGTCAAATTATGTTTTACTTCCGTCTAGACATGTGAAATGCATGATCTGTGGCAAACAAAAGTGAAAAACAAAATTGGTCTTATTTTTTGTCGTACTTTTCAGATTTTCTTAGTTTTCACATAAGGTCGGGGTCAGGAAAAATGGCCGGTTTTGACACATTTCAAAATATGTCAGATATTGTCAAAATATGTTTTACTTCGTCTAGACATGTGAAATGCATGATCTGTGGCAAACAAAAGTGAAAAACAAAATTGGTCTTATTTTTGTCATTACTTTTCAGATTTTTCTTAGTTTTCACATAAGGTCGGGGTCAGGAAAAATGACAGATTTTGACACATTTCAAAATATGTCAGATATTAATCAAAATTATGTTTTACTTCACGTCTAGACATGTGAAATGCATGATCTGTGGCAAACAAAAGTGAAAAAAAATTGGTCTTATTTTTGTTTTACTTTTCAGATTTTTTTATTTTCACATAAGGTCAGGGACAGAGGAAAAATTTCAAAAATCTTTTTTGACACATTTCAAAATATGTCAGATATTGTCCAAATTATGTTTTATTTTTTTTTCATTTGTCTAGACATGTGAAATGCATGATCTGTGGCATGAACAAAAAAAAAAAAAAAAATTGGTTTATTTTTTTTGTACTTTTCAGATTTTCTTAGTTTTTCACATAAGGTCGGGGTCAGGAAAAATAGCAGATTTTTGAAACATTTCAAAATATGTCAGATATTGTCCAAATTATGTTTTACTTCACGTCTAGACATGTGAAATGCATGATCTGTGGCAAACAAAAGTGAAAAAAAAAATTGGTCTTATTTTTGTCGTACTTTTCAGATTTTCTTAGTTTTCACATAAGGTCGGGGTCAGGAAAAATGAAAGTTTTTTGACACATTTCAAAATATGTCAGATATTGTCCAAATTATGTTTTACTTCCGTCTAGACATGTGAAATGCATGATCTGTGGCAAACAAAAAGTGAAAAACAAAATTGGTCTTATTTTTTGTCGTACTTTTCAGATTTTCTTAGTTTTCACATAAGGTCGGGGTCAGGAAAAAAGACAGATTTTTGAAAAATTTCAAAATCTGTCAATTATTAATCAAATTATTTTTTTTTTCACGTCTACACATGTGAAATGCATTAACTATGGCAACAAAAATGAAAAAAAAAATTGGTCTGATTTTTTTTTTTACTTTTCAGATTTTTTTATTTTTCACGGTCAGGATCACGAAAATTTTTTTTTTTTTTTTTACAAATTTCAAAATCTGTCAGATATTGTCCAAATTATTTTTTATTTCATGTCTAGATATGTGAAATGCATGAACTATGGCAAAAAAGTGAAAAAAAAAATTGGTTTGATTTTTTTGTACTTTTCAGATTTTCTTAGTTTTCATTTAAGGTCGGGGTCAGGAAAAAAGACAGATTTTTGAAAAATTTCAAAATCTGTCAATTATTGTCAAATTATTATTTTTTTCACATCTACACATGTGAAATGCATTATCTATGGCAACAAAATGAAAAAAAAATGTGGTCTGATTTTTTCTTACTTTTCAGATTTTTTTTAGTTTTTTAAGGTCAGGATCAGGAAAAAGTTTTTTTTTTACAAATTTCAAAATATGTCAGATATTGTCCAAATTATGTTTTACTTCCGTCTAGACATGTGAAATGCATGATCTGTGGCAAACAAAGTGAAAAACAAAATTGGTCTTATTTTTTTGTCGTACTTTTCAGATTTTCTTAGTTTTCACATAAGGTCGGGGTCAGGAAAAATGGCGGATTTTGACACATTTCAAAATATGTCAGATATTGTCAAATTATGTTTTACTTCCGTCTAGACATGTGAAATGCATGATCTGTGGCAAACAAAAGTGAAAAACAAAATTGGTCTTATTTTTGTCATTACTTTTCAGATTTTCTTAGTTTTCACATAAGGTCGGGGTCAGGAAAAATAGCGGATTTTTGACACATTTCAAAATATGTCAGATATTGTCAAATTATGTTTTACTTCACGTCTAGACATGTGAAATGCATGATCTGTGGCAAACAAAAGTGAAAAACAAAATTGGTCTTATTTTTTTGTCATTACTTTTCAGATTTTCTTAGTTTTTCACATAAGGTCGGGGTCAGGAAAAATGGCGGATTTTGACACATTTCAAAATATGTCAGATATTGTCAAATTATGTTTTACTTCACGTCTAGACATGTGAAATGCATGATCTGTGGCAAACAAAAGTGAAAAACAAAATTGGTCTTATTTTTTTGTCATTACTTTTCAGATTTTCTTAGTTTTTCACATAAGGTCGGGGTCAGGAAAAATGGCCGGATTTTGACACATTTCAAAATATGTCAGATATTGTCAAATTATGTTTTACTTCACGTCTAGACATGTGAAATGCATGATCTGTGGCAAACAAAAGTGAAAAACAAAATTGGTCTTATTTTTTTTGTCATTACTTTTCAGATTTTCTTAGTTTTCACATAAGGTCGGGGTCAGGAAAAATGGCGGATTTTGACACATTTCAAAATATGTCAGATATTGTCAAATTATGTTTTACTTCCGTCTAGACATGTGAAATGCATGATCTGTGGCAAACAAAAGTGAAAAACAAAATTGGTCTTATTTTTTGTCGTACTTTTCAGATTTTCTTAGTTTTCACATAAGGTCGGGGTCAGGAAAAAAGACAGATTTTTTGAAACATTTCAAAATATGTCAGATATTAATCAAATTATGTTTTTTTTCCGTCTAGACATGTGAAATGCATGATCTATGGCAAACAAAAGTGAAAAAAAAAATTGGTCTGATTTTTTTTTTTACTTTTCAGATTTTTTAGTTTTCACATAAGGTCGGGATCAGGAAAAATTTTTTTTTTGACAAATTTCAAAATATGTCAGATATTGTCAAATTATTTTTTATTTCATGTCTAGACATGTGAAATGCATGATCTATGGCAAAAAAAGTGAAAAAAAAAAATTGGTCTTATTTTTTTCATTACTTTTCAGATTTTCTTAGTTTTCATTTAAGGTCGGGGTCAGGAAAAAAAGACAGATTTTTGAAAAATTTCAAAATATGTCAGATATAATCAAATTATGTTTTTTTTCACATCTAGACATGTGAAATGCATGATCTGTGGCAAACAAAAATGAAAAAAAAATTGGTCTTATTTTTTTCTTACTTTTCAGATTTTTTTAGTTTTTTCACATAAGGTGGGTCAGGAAAAATTTTTTTACAAATTTCAAAATATGTCAGATATTGTCAAATTATGTTTTACTTCCGTCTAGACATGTGAAATGCATGATCTGTGGCAAACAAAAGTGAAAAACAAAATTGGTCTTATTTTTTGTCGTACTTTTCAGATTTTCTTAGTTTTCACATAAGGTCGGGGTCAGGAAAAAAGACAGATTTTTGAAAAATTTCAAAATCTGTCAATTATTGTCAAATTATTTTTTTTCCGTCTACACATATGAAATGCATTATCTATGGCAACAAAATGAAAAAAAAAATTGGTCTGATTTTTTTTTACTTTTCAGATTTTTTTATTTTTTTAAGGTCAGGATCAGGAAAAATGACATTTTTTTTTACAAATTTCAAAATCTGTCAGATATTGTCCAAATTATTTTTTATTTCATGTCTAGACATGTGAAATGCATGAACTATGGCAAAAAAAGTGAAAAAAAAATTGGTTTTATTTTTTGTACTTTTCAGATTTTCTTAGTTTTCATTTAAGGTCGGGGTCAGGAAAAAAGACAGATTTTGAAAAATTTCAAAATCTGTCAATTATTGTCAAATTATGTTTTTTTTCACATCTAGACATGTGAAATGCATGATCTATGGCAAACAAAAATGAAAAAAAATGTGGTCTGATTTTTTTTCTTACTTTTCAGATTTTTTTAGTTTTTAAAGGTCAGGATCAGGAAAAAGTTTTTTTACAAATTTCAAAATATGTCAGATATTGTCCAAATTATGTTTTACTTCACGTCTAGACATGTGAAATGCATGATCTGTGGCAAACAAAAGTGAAAAACAAAATTGGTCTTATTTTTGTCATTACTTTTCAGATTTTCTTAGTTTTTCACATAAGGTCGGGGTCAGGAAAAATGGCCAGTTTTGACACATTTCAAAATATGTCAGATATTGTCCAAATTATGTTTTACTTCACGTCTAGACATGTGAAATGCATGATCTGTGGCAAACAAAAGTGAAAAACAAAATTGGTCTTATTTTTTGTCGTACTTTTCAGATTTTCTTAGTTTTCACATAAGGTCCGGGGTCAGGAAAAATGGCGGATTTTGACACATTTCAAAATATGTCAGATATTGTCAAATTATGTTTTACTTCCGTCTAGACATGTGAAATGCATGATCTGTGGCAAACAAAAGTGAAAAACAAAATTGGTCTTATTTTTTGTCGTACTTTTCAGATTTTCTTAGTTTTTCACATAAGGTCGGGGTCAGGAAAAATGGCCGGATTTTGACACATTTCAAAATATGTCAGATATTGTCCAAATTATGTTTTACTTCACGTCTAGACATGTGAAATGCATGATCTGTGGCAAACAAAAGTGAAAAACAAAATTGGTCTTATTTTTTGTCGTACTTTTCAGATTTTCTTAGTTTTCACATAAGGTCCGGGGTCAGGAAAAATGGCCAGATTTTGACACATTTCAAAATATGTCAGATATTGTCCAAATTATGTTTTACTTCCGTCTAGACATGTGAAATGCATGATCTGTGGCAAACAAAAGTGAAAAACAAAAATTGGTCTTATTTTTTTTCATTACTTTTCAGATTTTCTTAGTTTTCACATAAGGTCGGGGTCAGGAAAAATGGCCAGATTTTTGACACATTTCAAAATATGTCAGATATTTGTCAAATTATGTTTTACTTCACGTCTAGACATGTGAAATGCATGATCTGTGGCAAACAAAAGTGAAAAACAAAATTGGTCTTATTTTTTGTCATTACTTTTCAGATTTTCTTAGTTTTCACATAAGGTCGGGGTCAGGAAAAATGACGGATTTTTTGACACATTTCAAAATATGTCAGATATTGTCAAATTATGTTTTACTTCACGTCTAGACATGTGAAATGCATGATCTGTGGCAAACAAAAGTGAAAAACAAAATTGGTCTTATTTTTTGTCATTACTTTTCAGATTTTCTTAGTTTTCACATAAGGTCGGGGTCAGGAAAAATGGATTTTTTTGACACATTTCAAAATATGTCAGATATTGTCAAATTATGTTTTACTTCCGTCTAGACATGTGAAATGCATGATCTGTGGCAAACAAAAGTGAAAAAAAAATTGGTCTTATTTTTGTCATTACTTTTCAGATTTTCTTAGTTTTCACATAAGGTCGGGGTCAGGAAAAATGGCCGGATTTTGACACATTTCAAAATATGTCAGATATTGTCAAATTATGTTTTACTTCCGTCTAGACATGTGAAATGCATGATCTGTGGCAAACAAAAGTGAAAAACAAAATTGGTCTTATTTTTTTCATTACTTTTCAGATTTTCTTAGTTTTTTTCACATAAGGTCGGGGTCAGGAAAAAAGCCAGATTTTGACACATTTCAAAATATGTCAGATATTGTCAAATTATGTTTTACTTCCGTCTAGACATGTGAAATGCATGATCTGTGGCAAACAAAAGTGAAAAACAAAATTGGTCTTATTTTTTGTCGTACTTTTCAGATTTTCTTAGTTTTCACATAAGGTCGGGGTCAGGGAAAAATGGCGGATTTTGACACATTTCAAAATATGTCAGATATTGTCAAATTATGTTTTACTTCCGTCTAGACATGTGAAATGCATGATCTGTGGCAAACAAAAGTGAAAAACAAAATTGGTCTTATTTTTGTCGTACTTTTCAGATTTTCTTAGTTTTCACATAAGGTCGGGGTCAGGAAAAATGGCCGGATTTTGACACATTTCAAAATATGTCAGATATTGTCAAATTATGTTTTACTTCCGTCTAGACATGTGAAATGCATGATCTGTGGCAAACAAAAGTGAAAAACAAAATTGGTCTTATTTTTTGTCGTACTTTTCAGATTTTCTTAGTTTTCACATAAGGTCCGGGGTCAGGAAAAATGACGGATTTTGACACATTTCAAAATATGTCAGATATTGTCCAAATTATGTTTTACTTCACGTCTAGACATGTGAAATGCATGATCTGTGGCAAACAAAAGTGAAAAACAAAATTGGTCTTATTTTTGTCGTACTTTTCAGATTTTCTTAGTTTTCACATAAGGTCCGGGGTCAGGAAAAAAGACAGATTTTTGAAAAATTTCAAAATCTGTCAATTATTAATCAAATTATTTTTTTTTCCGTCTACACATGTGAAATGCATTATCTATGGCAAACAAAAATGAAAAAAAAAATTGGTCTGATTTTTTTTTTTACTTTTCAGATTTTCTTTTTTTCACATAAGGTCAGGATCAGGAAAAATTTTTTTTTACAAATTTCAAAATATGTCAGATATTGTCAAATTATTTTTTATTTCATGTCTAGACATGTGAAATGCATGATCTATGGCAAAAAAAGTGAAAAAAAAAATTGGTTTTATTTTTTTGTATTACTTTTCAGATTTTCTTAGTTTTCATTTAAGGTCGGGGTCAGGAAAAAAGACAGATTTTTGAAAAATTTCAAAATATGTCAGATATTGTCAAATTATTTTTTTTTCACATCTAGACATGTGAAATGCATGATCTGTGGCAAACAAAATGAAAAAAAAATTGGTCTTATTTTTTTCTTACTTTTCAGATTTTTTTAGTTTTTCACATAAGGTCAGGATCAGGAAAAATGTTTTTTTTGACAAATTTCAAAATATGTCAGATATTGTCCAAATTATGTTTTACTTCCGTCTAGACATGTGAAATGCATGATCTGTGGCAAACAAAAGTGAAAAACAAAATTGGTCTTATTTTTGTCGTTACTTTTCAGATTTTCTTAGTTTTCACATAAGGTCGGGGTCAGGAAAAATGGCCGGTTTTGACACATTTCAAAATATGTCAGATATTGTCAAATTATGTTTTACTTCCGTCTAGACATGTGAAATGCATGATCTGTGGCAAACAAAAGTGAAAAACAAAATTGGTCTTATTTTTGTCATTACTTTTCAGATTTTCTTAGTTTTCACATAAGGTCGGGGTCAGGAAAAATGGCCGGATTTTGACACATTTCAAAATATGTCAGATATTGTCAAATTATGTTTTACTTCACGTCTAGACATGTGAAATGCATGATCTGTGGCAAACAAAAGTGAAAAACAAAATTGGTCTTATTTTTTCGTACTTTTCAGATTTTCTTAGTTTTCACATAAGGTCGGGGTCAGGAAAAATGGCCAGATTTTTGACACATTTCAAAATATGTCAGATATTGTCCAAATTATGTTTTACTTCCGTCTAGACATGTGAAATGCATGATCTGTGGCAAACAAAAGTGAAAAACAAAATTGGTCTTATTTTTTTGTCATTACTTTTCAGATTTTCTTAGTTTTTCACATAAGGTCGGGGTCAGGAAAAAATGCCGGTTTTTGACACATTTCAAAATATGTCAGATATTGTCAAATTATGTTTTACTTCACGTCTAGACATGTGAAATGCATGATCTGTGGCAAACAAAAGTGAAAAACAAAATTGGTCTTATTTTTGTCGTACTTTTCAGATTTTCTTAGTTTTCACATAAGGTCCGGGGTCAGGAAAAATGGCCGGATTTTGACACATTTCAAAATATGTCAGATATTGTCAAATTATGTTTTACTTCCGTCTAGACATGTGAAATGCATGATCTGTGGCAAACAAAAGTGAAAAACAAAATTGGTCTTATTTTTTGTCGTACTTTTCAGATTTTCTTAGTTTTTCACATAAGGTCGGGGTCAGGAAAAATGGCGGATTTTTGACACATTTCAAAATATGTCAGATATTGTCCAAATTATGTTTTACTTCACGTCTAGACATGTGAAATGCATGATCTGTGGCAAACAAAAGTGAAAAACAAAATTGGTCTTATTTTTGTCGTACTTTTCAGATTTTCTTAGTTTTCACATAAGGTCCGGGGTCAGGAAAAAAGACAGATTTTTGAAAAATTTCAAAATCTGTCAGATATTGTCCAAATTATTTTTTTTCACGTCTAGACATGTGAAATGCATTATCTATGGCAAACAAAAATGAAAAAAAAAATTGGTCTGATTTTTTTTTTTTTACTTTTCAGATTTTCTTTTTAAGGTCAGGATCAGGAAAATTTTTTTTTACAAATTTCAAAATATGTCAGATATTGTCCAAATTATTTTTATTTCATGTCTAGACATGTGAAATGCATGAACTATGGCAAAAAAAGTGAAAAAAAAATTGGTTTGGTTTTTTTTGTACTTTTCAGATTTTCTTAGTTTTCATTTAAGGTCGGGGTCAGGAAAAAGACAGATTTTGAAAAATTTCAAAATCTGTCAATTATTGTCAAATTATTGTTTTTTCACATCTACACATGTGAAATGCATTATCTATGGCAACAAAAAGTGAAAAAAAAAATGTGGTCTGATTTTTTTCTTACTTTTCAGATTTTTTAGTTTTCACATAAGGTCAGGATCAGGAAAATTTTTTTTACAAATTTCAAAATATGTCAGATATTGTCCAAATTATGTTTTACTTCACGTCTAGACATGTGAAATGCATGATCTGTGGCAAACAAAAGTGAAAAACAAAATTGGTCTTATTTTTTGTCATTACTTTTCAGATTTTCTTAGTTTTCACATAAGGTCGGGGGTCAGGAAAAATGGCGGATTTTGACACATTTCAAAATATGTCAGATATTGTCCAAATTATGTTTTACTTCGTCTAGACATGTGAAATGCATGATCTGTGGCAAACAAAAGTGAAAAACAAAATTGGTCTTATTTTTTGTCATTACTTTTCAGATTTTCTTAGTTTTCACATAAGGTCGGGGTCAGGAAAAATGGCGGTTTTGACACATTTCAAAATATGTCAGATATTGTCAAATTATGTTTTACTTCCGTCTAGACATGTGAAATGCATGATCTGTGGCAAACAAAAGTGAAAAACAAAATTGGTCTTATTTTTTGTCATTACTTTTCAGATTTTCTTAGTTTTCACATAAGGTCGGGGTCAGGAAAAATGGCGGATTTTGACACATTTCAAAATATGTCAGATATTGTCCAAATTATGTTTTACTTCACGTCTAGACATGTGAAATGCATGATCTGTGGCAAACAAAAGTGAAAAACAAAATTGGTCTTATTTTTTCATTACTTTTCAGATTTTCTTAGTTTTTCACATAAGGTCGGGGTCAGGAAAAATGGCGGATTTTGACACATTTCAAAATATGTCAGATATTGTCCAAATTATGTTTTACTTCACGTCTAGACATGTGAAATGCATGATCTGTGGCAAACAAAAGTGAAAAAAAAATTGGTCTTATTTTTTTTTACTTTTCAGATTTTCTTAGTTTTCACATAAGGTCGGGGTCAGGAAAAATGACGGATTTTTGACACATTTCAAAATATGTCAGATATTGTCAAATTATGTTTTACTTCACGTCTAGACATGTGAAATGCATGATCTATGGCAAAAAAAAAGTGAAAAAAAAAATTGGTCTTATTTTTTTTTTTTTACTTTTCAGATTTTCTTAGTTTTCACATAAGGTCCGGGGTCAGGAAAAATGATTTTTTTGACACATTTCAAAATATGTCAGATATTGTCAAATTATTTTTATTTCATGTCTAGACATGT
>NW_025962688.1:0-10478 GCF_017589495.1 Alosa alosa
TTTGAAATTTGTAAAAAACTTTCTGTCATCCTGATCAAAACTAAGAAAAATGAAAAAAAAAAAAATCAGACCAATTTTTTTTTTTTTTTCATTTTGTTGCCATAGTTAATGCATTTCACATGTGTAGACGTGAAAAATAATAATTTGACAATAATTGACAGATTTTGACAAATTTCAAAATCTGTCTTTTTTCCTGACCCCGGACCTTATGTGAAAACTAAGAAAATCTGAAAAGTAATGAAAAAATCAAACCAATTTTTTTTTTTTTCACTTTTTTTTTGCCATAGTTCATGCATTTCACATGTTTAGATGTGAAATAAAAAATAAATTGGACAATATCTGACAGATTTTGAAATTTGTAAAAAAAACTTTCTGGCATCCTGACCTAAAAAAAAAAAAAAAATCTGAAAAGTAAAAAAAAAATCAGACCAATTTTTTTTTCATTTTTGTTGCCATAATTAATGCATTTCACATGTGTAGTTGTGAAAAAATAATAATTTGGACAATAATTGACAGATTTTTGAAATTTTCAAAAATCTGTCTTTTTTCCTGACCCTCGACCTTATATGAAAACTAAAAAATCTGAAAAGTACGAAAAAATCAGACCATACTTTTTTTCTCCACTTTTTTTTTGCCATAGTTTATGCATTTCACATGTCTAGACATGAAATAAAAAATAATTTGGACAATATCTGACAGATTTTGAAATTTGTAAAAAAAACTTTCTGGCATCCTGACCAAAAAAAATAAAAAATCTGAAAAGTAAAAAAAAAAAAAAATCAGACCAATTTTTTTTTCATTTTGTTGCCATAGTTAATGCATTTCACATGTGTAGACGTGAAAAATAATAATTTGGACAATAATTGACAGATTTTGAAATTTTTCAAAATCTGTCTTTTTCCTGACCCTCGACTTTGAATGAAAACTAAGGAAATCTGAAAAGTACGAAAAAATCAAACCAAATTTTTTTTTTTTTCTTTTTTTTGCCATAGTTCATGCATTTCACATGTCTATAAATGAAATAAAATTTTCAAAATCTGTCTTCTTTCCTGACCCCGGACCTTATATGAAAACTAAGAAAATCTGAAAAGTAAAAAAAAATCAGACCATTTTTTTTTTTTCTCCACTTTTTTGCCATAGTTTATGCATTTCACATGTCTAGACATGAAATAAAAAAATAATTTGGACAATATCTGACAGATTTTGAAATTTCTAAAAAAACTTTCTCAAGATCCTGACCGCAAAAAAACTAAGAAAATCTGAAAAAAGTAAAAAAAATCAGACCAATTTTTTTTTCATTTTGTTGCCATAGTTAATGCATTTCACATGTGTAGTTGTGAAAAATAATAATTTGGACAATAATTGATAGATTTTGGAATTTTTCTAAAATCTCACTTTTTTCCTGACCCCGGACCTTAAATGAAAACTAAGAAAATCTGAAAAGTAAAAAAAAAAAATCAGACCAATTTTTTTTTTTTTTTCACTTTTTTGCCATAGTTCATACATTTCACATGTTTAGATGTGAAATAAACAATCATTTGGACAATAATTGACAGATTTTGAACTTTGTAAAAAAAAAAAACATTCTCTCATCCTGACCGCGAAAAACTACAAAATCTGAAAAGTAAAAAAAAAATCAGACCAATTTTGTTTCATTTTTGTTGCCATAGTTAATGCATTTCACATGTGTAGACATGAAAAATAATAATTTGGACAATAATTGACAGATTTTGAAATTTTTCAAAAATCTGTGTTTTTTCCTGACCCCGGACTTTAAATGAAAACTAAGAAAATCTGAAAAGTAAAAAAAAATCAGACCAATTTTTTTTTCATTTTTGTTGCCATAGTTAATGCATTTCACATGTGTAGTTGTGAAAAAATAATAATTTGGACAATAATTGATAGATTTTGAAATTTTTCTAAAATCTCACTTTTTTCCTGACCCGGACCTTAAATGAAAACTAAGAAAATCTGAAAAGTAAGAAAAAAATCAGACCAATTTTTTTTTCATTTTTTGTTGCCATAGTTAATGCATTTCACATATCTAGACATGAAATAAAAAATAATTTGGACAATATCTGACAGATTTTGAAATTTGTAAAAAAACTTTCTGAATCCTGGGAAAAAAAATAGAAAAATCTGAAAAAAAAAAAAATCAGACCAATTTTTTTTCATTTTTGTTGCCATAGTTAATGCATTTCACATGTGTAGTTGTGAAAAAATAATAATTTGGACAATAATTGATAGATTTTGAAATTTTTCTAAAATCTCACTTTTTTCCTGACCCCGGACCTTAAATGAAAACTAAGAAAATCTGAAAAGTACGAAAAAATCAGACCAATTTTTTTTTCACTTTTTTTGCCATAGTTCATACATTTCACATGTTTAGATGTGAAATAAACAATCATTTGGACAATAATTGACAGATTTTGAACTTTGTAAAAAAAACATTCTCTCATCCTGACCGCGAAAACTACAAAAATCTGAAAAGTAAGTAAAAAAAAATCAGACCAATTTTGTTTCATTTTGTTGCCATAGTTAATGCATTTCACATGTGTAGACGTGGAAAAAATAATAATTTGGACAATAATTGACAGATTTTGAAAATTTTTCAAAAATCTGTGTTTTTCCTGACCCCCGACTTTAAAATGAAAACTAAGAAAATCTGAAAAGTAAGAAAAAAAAATCAGACCAATTTTTTTTCATTTTTGTTGCCATAGTTAATGCATTTCACATGTAGTTGTAGTTGTGAAAAAATAATAATTTGGACAATAATTGATAGATTTTGAAATTTTTCTAAAAATCTCACTTTTTTCCTGACCTCGACCTTAAATGAAAAACAGAAAATCTGAAAAGTACGAAAAAATCAGACCAATTTTTTTTTCATTTTTGTTGCCATAGTTAATGCATTTCGCATATCTAGACATGAAATAAAAAATAATTTGGACAATATCTGACAGATTTTGAAATTTGTAAAAAAACTTTCTAATCCTGACCGCGAAAAAATAAAAAATCTGAAAAGTAAAAAAAAAAAAAAATCAGACCAATTTTTTTTTTCATTTTGTTGCCATAGTTAATGCATTTCACATGTGTAGACGTGAAAAAAATAATAATTTGGACAATAATTGACAGATTTTGAAATTTTTCAAAAATCTGTCTTTTTTTTTTTTCCTGACCCCGGACTTTAAATGAAAACTAAGAAAATCTGAAAAGTATAAAAAAAATCAGACCATTCTTTTTTTTCTCCATTTTTTTTTGCCATAGTTTATGCATTTCACATGTCTAGACATGAAATAAAAATAATTTGGACAATATCTGACAGATTTTGAAATTTGTAAAAAAAACATTCTCTCATCCTGACCTATGAAAACTACAAAAATCTGAAAAGTAAGAAAAAAAATCAGACCAATTTTGTTTCATTTTGTTGCAATAGTTAATGCATTTCACATGTGTAGACGTGAAAAATAATAATTTGGACAATAATTGACAGATTTTGAAATTTTTCAAAAATCTGTGTTTTTTCCTGACCCTCGACTTTAAATGAAAACTAAGAAAATCTGAAAAGTCTGAAAAAAATCAGACCAATTTTTTTTTCATTTTTGTTGCCATAGTTAATGCATTTCACATGTGTAGTTGTGAAAAAATAATAATTTGGACAATAATTGATAGATTTTGAAATTTTTCTAAAATCTCACTTTTTTCCTGACCCCGGACCTTAAATGAAAACTAAGAAAATCTGAAAAGTACGAAAAAATCAGACCAATTTTTTTTTTCATTTTTTTGCCATAGTTAATTCATTTCGCATATCTAGACATGAAATAAAAAATAATTTGGACAATATCTGACAGATTTTGAAATTTGTAAAAAAAAACTTTTCAAAAGATCCTGACCAAAAAAATAAAAAAATCTGAAAAGTAAAAAAAAAATCAGACCAATTTTTTTTTCATTTTTGTTGCCATAGTTAATGCATTTCACATGTGTAGACGTGAAAAAATAATAATTTGGACAATAATTGACAGATTTTGAAATTTTTCAAAAATCTGTCTTTTTTCCTGACCCCGGACCTTATATGAAAACTAAGAAAATCTGAAAAGTAAACAAAAAAATCAGACCATTCTTTTTTCTCCACTTTTTTTGCCATAGTTTATGCATTTCACATGTCTAGACATGAAATAAAAAATAATTTGGACAATATCTGACAGATTTTGAACTTTGTAAAAAAAACATTCTCTCATCCTGACCGCGAAAACTACAAAAATCTGAAAAGTAAGAAAAAAATCAGACCAATTTTGTTTCATTTTTGTTGCCATAGTTAATGCATTCCACATGTGTAGACGTGAAAAAAATAATAATTTGGACAATAATTGACAGATTTTTGAAATTTTTCAAAAATCTGTTTTTTTTCCTGACCCCGGACTTTAAATGAAAACTAAGAAAATCTGAAAAGTAATGAAAAAATCAAACCAAATTTTTTTTCATTTTTTTTGCCATAGTTCATGCATTTCACATGTCTATACATGAAATAAAATTTTCAAAATCTGTCTGTTTTTTTCCTGACCCCGGACCTTATATGAAAACTAAGAAAATCTCAAAAAGTATGAAAAAATCAGACCATTTTTTTTTTTTCTCCATTTTTTTTGCCATAGTTTATGCATTTCACATGTCTAGACATGAAATAAAAAATAATTTGGACAATATCTGACAGATTTTGAAATTTGTAAAAAAAAACTTTTCGCATCCTGACCGCAAAAAATAAAAAATCTGAAAAGTAAAAAAAAAATCAGACCAATTTTTTTTTTCATTTTTGTTGCCATAGTTAATGCATTTCACATGTGTAGACGTGAAAAAATAATAATTTGGACAATAATTGACAGATTTTGAAATTTTTCAAAAATCTGTCTTTTTTCCTGACCCCGGACTTTGAATGAAAACTAAGGAAATCTGAAAAGTACGAAAAAATCAAACCAAATTTTTTTCACTTTTTTTGCCATAGTTCATGCATTTCACATGTCTATACATGAAATAAAATTTTCAAAAATCTGTCTTCTTTCCTGACCCCGGACCTTATATGAAAACTAAGAAAATCTGAAAAGTACGAAAAAATCAGACCATTCTTTTTTTTTCTCCTTTTTTTTTTGCCATAGTTTATGCATTTCACATGTCTAGACATGAAATAAAAAATAATTTGGACAATATCTGACAGATTTTGAAATTTGTAAAAAAAAACTTTTCAAGATCCTGACCGCTGAAAACTAAGAAAATCTGAAAAGTAAGAAAAAAATCAGACCAATTTTTTTTTTTTCATTTTTGTTGCCATAGTTAATGCATTTCACATGTGTAGATGTGAAAAATAATAATTTGGACAATAATTGACAAATTTTGAAATTTTTCAAAAATCTGTTTTTTTTTCCTGACCCCGGACCTTATATGAAAACTAAGAAAATCTGAAAAGTAACAAAAAAATCAGACCATTCTTTTTTTTTCCACTTTTTTGCCATAGTTTATGCATTTCACATGTCTAGACATGAAATAAAAAATAATTTGGACAATATCTGACAGATTTTGAAATTTGTAAAAAAACTTTCTCGCATCCTGATATGAAAACTAAGAAAATCTGAAAAGTAAGAAAAAATCAGAATTTTTTTTTTTTTCATTTTGTTGCCATAGTTAATGCATTTCACATGTGTAGTTGTGAAAAATAATAATTTGGACAATAATTGATAGATTTTGAAATTTTTCTAAAATCTCACTTTTTTCCTGACCCCGGACCTTAAATGAAAACTAAGAAAATCTGAAAAGTACGAAAAAATCAGACCAATTTTTTTTTTCACTTTTTTTGCCATAGTTCATACATTTCACATGTTTAGATGTGAAATAAACAATCATTTGGACAATAATTGACAGATTTTGAACTTTGTAAAAAAAACATTCTCTCATCCTGAATGAAAACTAAAAAAATCTGAAAAGTAAGAAAAAAATCAGACCAATTTTGTTTCATTTTTGTTGCCATAGTTAATGCATTTCACATGTGTAGACGTGAAAAAATAATAATTTGGACAATAATTGACAGATTTTGAAATTTTTCAAAAATCTGTCTTTTTTCCTGACCCCGGACTTTAAATGAAAACTAAGAAAATCTGAAAAGTACGAAAAAATCAGACCAATTTTTTTTTCATTTTTGTTGCCATAGTTAATGCATTTTGCATATCTAGACATGAAATAAAAAATAATTTGGACAATATCTGACAGATTTTGAAATTTGTAAAAAAAAACTTTCTGGCATCCTGACCGCAAAAAATAAAAAAATCTGAAAAGTAAAAAAAAATCAGACCAATTTTTTTTTCATTTTTGTTGCCATAATTAATGCATTTCACATGTGTAGTTGTGAAAAAATAATAATTTGGACAATAATTGACAGATTTTGAAATTTTTCAAAAATCTGTCTTTTTTCCTGACCCCGGACCTTATATGAAAACTAAGAAAATCTGAAAAGTACGAAAAAATCAGACCATTCTTTTTTCTCCACTTTTTTTGCCATAGTTTATGCATTTCACATGTCTAGACATGAAATAAAAAATAATTTGGACAATATCTGACAGATTTTGAAATTTGTAAAAAAAAACTTTCTCGCATCCTGACCGCAAAAAATAAAAAAATCTGAAAAGTAAAAAAAAAATCAGACCAATTTTTTTTCATTTTTGTTGCCATAGTTAACCTGTTGTGCATCATTTGTTCCGGTACCGACACAAATCACTCGTTCAATCACTAATCTCAATGTAAAGTCAATCGTAGCCGAGTCATTGTGCTAGCTACATAGTCATGGCATACACCATTGAAAGCCCAGAGCCTCAGGATTCATTTGAGACCCGTGTCGACTGAATGAAACCCATCCCGAATGGCTAAAACCTACAACTTGTATCACTAGTCACGTTATTAAATGCCCCCCACCACCACCGTGTCTCCTCACCTTACAGCCTTTGTGTACATCCCGGGCTTCATACTACTCCAACAT
This sequence comes from Alosa alosa, assembly GCF_017589495.1. NCBI lineage: Eukaryota > Metazoa > Chordata > Actinopteri > Clupeiformes > Clupeidae > Alosa > Alosa alosa. Next base: position 7,013 of record NW_025962688.1, read on the forward strand.
GCTTGGTCTCATACTGTTCATAAGAAGCCAGAGAATCCGAATATCCACCGTGTTTTGTCGACATTACGTTGCATAAGATGCATAATTCCACCCAAACAGTACCGTTTTGTTGCTAAAAACAAACGATAACTTTTTCTGACAGAAAACCACATATTTCGTATACTTATCCTATGTATCACCGGGATTCACACCACTCAGCGTGTTCAGGAAGTTCTCCTGAGTACGTAGACACCAGTGACAACTTTGTGTGACGTACCGTTGTCGAGAAACATGTGTTAGAAGCATGATAGCCATGCGAGCTGCCTAATGGACAAGTTAGCTTTGATTGACAATAGCTCTGGCCTATGACAAGCTACGGGGATGGTTCAAAGATAGTCTTGTAGCCAATGAGTAGACCTTTCGAACGACGTATGTTACAACCCCCTCCGGTGAGGGGAACTCTGGGAAATCGAGTGCACCTTCGTTGTGCGTAACGATAGCTTACTAGGACGAGCGGCCCGGCCAGAGGAATACAGTCGCAATTTTACAGTTGGATCTTTGGAAGAAGAATAAAGAAAAACATGCCGAAAAGACAGGCAAAGAAGAAGAATGTGGAGGTCGAACCAGCTGAGGAAAGTACCAGCAGTTTGAGGAAAGTCGAAAAAAGTGATGAAGAGATAAGTGACATTGAGGAGAGTGAAGTTTCAGAAGACTCTGAAGGATACATGGACTTCTTAGAAGGAAAGGACCCCTGCTTTGAACGGTGAGTAAACACTATGTATTTGTAACAGAAACTCGATATATGATATGTTTATGTATATATTTATATTTATTATTTACTTTACATAATTGGGATGTTAGGGTTAGTAGCCAATATGACTGTACAACTCCATTGATTGAGTACATTGCCATGGGTGAGGGGATGCAATCTACCTGTGTGTGTGTGTGTGTGTGTGCATATAAGAAAGAGAAAGACAGATATATGGTATGTTTATGTATATATTTATATTTATTATTTACTTTACATAATTGGGATGTTAGGGTTAGTGGCCAATATGACTGTACAACTCCACTGATTGAGTACATTGCCATGGGGGAGGGGATGCAATCTACCTGTGTGTGTGTGTATAAGAAAGAGAAAGACACACACACAGGGGATGGGGGGGTGAGAGGGACCTAGTTGTCATGGGGGAGGGATGCAACCTACCTGTGTGTGTGTGTGTGTGTGAAAGAGAGACACATGGGGGGGATGGGGGTGACAGAGACCTAGGTGTCATGGGGGGGGGGGATGCAATCTACCTGTGTGTGTGTGAGAGAGAGAAGTAGGGGGAAGGTGAGTGTCCTGTATTAGTCTGAAGGACGGGGGGGGGGGGGCTAAGCTGACTGATGTGTGTGTGGGGTATAGTTTGTACTGGAGGTGGAGTGAGAGCATGGGCCTGTGGTATTGTGAACATGCAGTCATAGGGGAGGGAATGCAAATGTAGTGTGCATCGAATGTGCTCCTGTGTGTATATGGTTTGATTGTTTTGTCTCTGTTCTCTTCAGTGATAGTGATGACGAATTCAGCGATGAAGACTGGGAGCCGGCTTCAAGGAAGAGAGCAAGAGGAGGGAGTGTAAAGTGTTTACACTGCCATTTGTAAATAGTTTTCTATGAGCCCTTTGTAAATAGTTTTTCTACACTATTATTCCTATTCTTATTCTATTCATATTATTATTTTTGTGTGTTCTACTGTGCACTTTATTGCATTCTATTGTGCCAAATGTAAATAGTTTCCCTCATATTTTGTTTTACTTATGTTTGCACTGAAGCCATTTTGCTGCTCTTCACCTTTTTTCATATTTGCCTTTTACAAATGTTTGCACTATTACAAATTTATTTTTACAAATACAAATTTGCACTATATCACATTGTTTGTTTTTTTTTTTATTGAAATTTTGAGGCGTTTTGGCAAAAGTAGAGTTTTGTGTGAAGTAATACCTCTGTAAAACAGTACCACAGCCATCTCTGACTGAGCCAGATGCAACCCCTGGGTGTCAGCTTTCATTTGAGACCAAGATCATGATTCTAGGCCAAGGGGTTCTTCTGTTATTAGACTTTTATTTGAGTATGCGTTTTGGGTAACCAAAGGTCCCTTTTGGAGTCTCCAAAGGTCCCTTTTGGAGTCTCCAAAAGGACACTGAGCAAAACGCATATGCATTTCCACACAAAAATGGCTCTAAAGGGGTCATACTTCATTGTACAAACATTTCCTTTGATATTTATCTTCACAACACCTGGGGTGGGCCCTGATGTGTTTCAATGGCAATATAAGGGACTTTCACATCTGAAATGTGGCCATTTCCAGGGATTTACATAACCGCCTGAAAGAAAAATCAATATTCCAGCTACTGTAGCACTTTGATAGTACATAACAGAGTCATTCTGACAGTTTCTAAAAATTCTACAAGGTCTCAGCTTTCAGGGGATACCAGGCATTTGATGATAGGTCACAGTATGAGGACACAGGAGCTATTACAGTAGACTCTGTGCCATTTTCGGGCAAAAATCCCAAAATAGGCCAATATGCACATCAGGTTAATGCATTTCACATGTGTAGACGTGAAAAATAATAATTTGGACAATAATTGACAGATTTTGAAATTTTTCAAAAATCTGTCTTTTTTCCTGACCCCGGACTTTGAATGAAAACTAAGGAAATCTGAAAAGTAACTTAAAAAAATCAAACCAAATTTTTTTTCACTTTTTTTTGCCATAGTTCATGCATTTCACATGTCTATAAATGAAATAAAATTTTCAAAAATCTGTCTTCTTTCCTGACCCCGGACCTTATATGAAAACTAAGAAAATCTGAAAAAGTACTGAAAAAAATCAGACCATTCTTTTTTTCTCCACTTTTTTTTGCCATAGTTTATGCATTTCACATGTCTAGACATGAAATAAAAAAATAATTTGGACAATATCTGACAGATTTTGAACTTTGTAAAAAACATTCTCTCATCCTGACCCTAAAACTACAAAAATCTGAAAAGTAAGAAAAAAATCAGACCAATTTTGTTTCATTTTTTGTTGCCATAGTTAATGCATTTCACATGTGTAGACGGAAAAAAATAATAATTTGATTAATAATTGACAGATTTTGAAATTTTTCAAAAATCTGTCTTTTTTTCCTGACGGACTTTAAATGAAAACTAAGAAAATCTGAAAAAGTACGAAAAAAATCAGACCAATTTTTTTTTTTCATTTTGTTGCCATAGTTAATGCATTTCGCATATCTAGACATGAAATAAAAAATAATTTGGACAATATCTGACAGATTTTGAAATTTGTAAAAAAAACTTTCTGGCATCCTGACCTAAAAAAATAAAAAAAATCTGAAAAGTAAAAAAAAATCAGACCAATTTTTTTTTTTTTTTTTGTTGCCATAGTTAATGCATTTCACATGTGTAGACGGAAAAATAATAATTTGGACAATAATTGACAGATT
>NW_025962689.1:0-10469 GCF_017589495.1 Alosa alosa
GCTAACGCAAGGGCGATGTTTGACCCTAGAATTTATCTAGAGACACAGGTTATAGGCTACTTCTTGCTCAGGTTTTATAAGGATGAGATTTTATTAGTCCAACTAACCCAAGTCTTAGACAGAGCAGATGAATAACCACAGAAGAAACCAGTTATCTTACCCTCCTGCTGGAATTCAGAAAACCAAGAAAAGACAAAAATACTGCTTGAAGAATTGGATGCCAAGGTTAAATGAGTTCTTTACTTTTCATCACTTTGGTGATGTTACAAAATGCGGCGTAATATCCACTTGCAGGTTACAATGTTATAGAGATGTACTTGAGATGTAAAAGAGTAAATCCACAAAAGAGAATACAATAAAAATAGTAATCCACAGATGGAGAAGAGAATACAATAGTAATCCACAGATGGAGAAAAAGAGAATAAGGAAAAAAGTAAGTCCTCAAAAAGGGAAGAAGTCAGCTGATTGTCTTCTGCAGTCACTCTCTGTCGGAGTAGCAGGTCTGATATCTGCAACAGGTTCCACGGAGTTTCGGGTCCGCGACAGCCTGGCACGACGTCCAACACTTTGCTTCTCAACTAATTTCGAGGATCTAATTTAAAATAACCGCGACATCATAAAGCAAAACCCAACGAAGTTGAAGGAAGGAAAAAGAAGAAGCAGCCCCGACATTTGTCAATCTCTATTTATACTAGGTGGACTTAACCTCCCCACACATTCCTGAGACAAATCAATCCTATTTTCCACGACAGTTTAGAACCTTCTAGAAGTTCCCACAATGGCTGGGAATATTCTCATGCTAGCTGGGAAAATTCTCACGATAGCTAATACATTCTAGAAGTCCCTGATCTTAACCAACAATTTAAGATGACACGACAACATATTCGGTTACATTGGAGATGATGTCAGCATTCAGGTTTACAGATAGTTTCCAGAGGTTACACAAACAGTTTACATTCAATGGCAATTATAACCATGTGACACATTACATTTAGCAACATACACTTTTGCTGAAACAATAAGAGAGATTCAAGTTACATTCTTTACAGGTTACAAACACTTATGGCATTAACTCTTCACACAATGCACTAATACATTCATTTAAACCAGTTTGCTGCACTTTACCCATTTCACAGTTTGAGACATACAATTCTTTACATGCATAATTCTCAGACTTTACAAGGGTCAGGCTACTAAAAATACTTGTAATGATACATTTCATTCATCGTGACTTTATTATTTTTTATGAAGGGTCATTGTTTGCAGTTATGGTTCATTTTCCATTCTTTTATTCACATTCAATAATCATCAACTATTTCTGAGGTCAGGGTGATCTGGTTTAGTAATCCTGCACATTGTTCAACATCTGCTTCGGACACATCCATTCACTTCCACGGCTTTTCCAAGGTGAACTTAATTCAAAAGAGTAGGTTGCAAGGTCATTGGTTTAACATTACGATTCAATTCTGGTCAGTTTCTTTCCTAATTTGTCTAATCATATTTTCTAGATCAGAGAGATTACCTTGATAGCTACGCTGAATCCCTAGCCTTTGTGCGTTTTCGCCTTGTAAGACGTATTGATTTTGTGCTATCGCTCTGGGGTCCATACGGTTGGTGTTCTGGCAACACGTCAGTAGGTTGGTTGTCACCGGGATGCAGAGCTAGAGTTCAGCTGCAGGAAAGCTTCCTCTGAACCTGCTGTGCGCCTTATGCAAGCATCACTTGCCCTGGATGGCCTCAATAGAGGGGAGTGAGGAACTGGTGAGGCGTTGGGCAGTTTTCACCACCCTTTGCAGTGCTTTTCGGTCGTTGGCAGAGCAGTTGCCATACCAAACTGTGACACAGTTGGTAAGGATACGCTTGATGGTGCAGGGGTAGAAGTTCACTAGGATCTGAGGGAGCAAGTGGTGGACCTTCTTTAGCCCTCCAGATAGAGATGCTGGTAAGCCTTCTTGATCAGGGGTGGAGGTGTTGAGGGTCAAAGAGAGGACCAAGAGATGTGGACACCCAGAAATCTAGACACTCAGGAAATCTGAAGCTGGTGATACACTCCACTTCAGTCCCATTGATGAGAATGGGTGTGTTCTTTAGCTTTAGGCTTCCTGAAGTCCACAATGAGCTCTTTTGTCTTCAATAATTCTGTGCTGGGACTTTGCAGGAAATTGTGGGGAACATATGAATTTGTTGATTATATGCAAGCCTAATGCTTCCCACTACAGCTAAGTCTTCATCCACATGAATTGTGACTGGTTTCAGAAACAGCATCATCTGAACAATCTATAGAGAGTAGCTCAGTGCAATTAACACACACATTGGATGGCATCTTGATAGGATGGCATGGCTGCCGCAGGAGATGGTTGTCAGGAACAGTGACATAAACTGTTGCCTAAGATCTGGCAGAATGCTTCTTTGAAAATGTTGAAAGTAAGGCACGAAGGCTACAATGACATATAGGCTACTTATTATTTAACAACTATACCATCACAAACTCCAGGAAAGACAGGACAGAGACAGGTCCATACAATGGGAAAAGCACATGATAAAAGGGATACAAAATACAAGACTATACCAATCAAAGACTTTAAAACTTTCCTGGGATCAAAGGAAACCAAAGCCAACCTCGTCCTCTACCTTGCTCATAAAGCTGTTGAACTATGTAAACTGCCAGTCACAGATCACACATAATAACGGGTGGCAGTAGCAGTAAATAATTTGGGCAAAACCCCACATATCTACCCGTCTTGTCTTCACAGGGTACCAGACATCAACAAAGACAGTCTCATTATCATGGGCACTGGAGAGTCGACATCTAAAAGATACATCTCGAGATCTTGACGTACCTAGCGGCAGCAAATGTAATTTCCAGCCAGGGTAGTCAGCAACCTCCGTTATTTTGTGAGGTGGAAAAAAACAAACTTCGGTCCGGCCAACTACATCGTGCATAGAGTCGGTGGACCTATCGGGTATTCTATTGTATCCTATCCTATCAGGAAAATGATGGACAACCGTTTGTCCCGCCATTTACTGTTTATCCCGGTGGGAAAGGAAAGGTTTCTGTTTCCAAGTCAATCAAGTCATGATGATGTCATTAACAATTTGTAGGTTTGTAGTAGGTCCTCATCCATCTCCAGGCGTGTTAGCTGGATGTGAGAAATTTTTGTGTCAGCTCCTCAGAAACATGGTTTTCAAACAGCTAAAGCCCTTCGGTGGAACTTCGGGAACTAGGGAAATCCCATCCCTTATGATTGCCCTACCATCGCCTATTGCTGTCCCATTTATGGGTTTCCTGCCCACAAGTAGCCTGAGACCCATTACTTGCCCGATGAGAACTCCTAATCCCTATGGACAATTCATCCCCTACACTGGACTATTTGAACTTTAACACTAAATAGGATTCATGAATTATCATAACTGGTTATGTGTGTAAACCATCTAACCACTTTTGTAACATACCAATAGTTATACCTCAGGTGGCTCTTAAATACCATGTTATTCTCTGTATAGACCTTACTGTCCTGTAACTGACCACAGGCAGATGGGTCCAGGCCTTGAGTAGTGGATCTGAGTGCTTTGAGGTTTCATCCCCTACAGTATATGTTTCTCCAATTTTGGAGTTTTTCATAAGCCCCTGTTACTAATGGGCTCTGTCTGAATGTTTAACACTCTTGTAAAAGCGCCATGAGACATGGGGTAATGTTTTGAGGCTCCTCTATAAGGAAATTAAGTTGAAATTGAAATTCTGAGAGCACACAGGCAAGCAAATGTTTGGGCACAAGATACAGTGCCTGCTGCAAAGATCTTTGACTCACTATTACTGGGATGGAGGCAAATTGTTGATGGGCAATGGCTCCTGTTTTTGTCAAAACTTCCACCAGCACCAGAGGCTGTTGTGGGCTTGTGAAGTGCTGTTGTCTTGCCAGCCAATGCAGTAGATAGTGTTCTTGCAAGAGTAACAACTGACCATTCACACAACTTTGCAGGGTGAAGGCTCTGAGATGCAAAACCAATATTAAAAAAGACAGTGACAGTGGTGAGGATAAATATTTGATGACAATGACAATGTTTTGTTGAACTCTTCAATAATGAAACAAGATGCAGATTTTAAAACAATTTTTTTTTTTTTTCTCTTTTTCTCTAAATTTCTTGTAAATGATGCAATACATCTTTTGTAAATAGTCTTATCTCTTTGTCTACCTTTTATTATGTATATTTTTTAAAAAATTGACCACTTTAAGCCTTTATATTATTTTTCCAAGATATTTTGTCTGCCATCTTGAATTTTGGCACTGACAATTGGAAACAGGTTGTTTTGTATTCAATGGGGTCCTAGCAAGTATAAAATCACCAGTTGCAAAAATCTATATGAACTGTTCCTAAAATTACACGATTCCCCATACTTTCTACTGTTTACTGTTTTGTTTGTCTTTGTTTTCTATCTCTCTATGTCCATGTGTGTGTGTGTGTTTTATTTATTTGTTTTATGTTTAGTGCTTCAAATTCAGAGATTGTGATTTTGCAAAAAAGAGGTAGTTTCTAGGAGTAGATTCTAAGAACTGCAAACATTCCCTACAGTGAGAATGGTCCTAACAGATGTGTGTGTGTGTGTGTGTGTGTGTGTGTGTGTGTGTGTGTGCGCGTTGGGGGAGGGGTCTTAGTGTGTGTGTGTCTGAGTACTATGTGTGTTTCTGTGGATGAGGGCAAAGTACAACACCATAAAGTCATTGAAAGCCTCACCACACCTTCGACAGGTACACCCTGCCATCACCACACCTGACTGACCAGGAGAGCAGAGGACCGATCACCACACCTGACTGACCAGGAGAGCAGAGGACCGAGCTGCTAGAACAGGTATGTTATGTTCTCTTTCATGGTATTACAAGAACAAGAGCTCAAAGCCTTCAATACACGTGAATGAATATGAGTCGAGCTTCCATGCAGTTAACTGTGCGTACACACCGCCGCCAACTTGAGCTTCCAAAGATTCAGGCCACGTCAGAGCGTCTAAAGCATCCAAAGCTTCCCTGGACTTTTTTGACAAGCGTCCTCGACAGGGCGACCAGAGCTTCTTTGGAAGCTCAAGTCGGTGGTGGTGTGTACGTACAGTAATACCCATGCAGGTAAGTTAACCCAGTTTGCTGTGGTAGTACCCATGCAGTTAACCCAGCTCTGCTGTGGTAGTACCCATGTAGTTAACCCATCTGCTGTTACCCACAGAGCTTAACACTCTCAGATCTTGTGCTGGAATTCAGCCCTAAAACTGAATGGAAGCCCATTGGTCCCACTGTAAAAATATAACAGCTATTCTTACTTACTTACTACATGTTTAGTAAGGATAACTCAGTTTTTGTCTTTTGATGAGATCACTTTTATCTTGTGTTGAGATTACACTTGCCTAAAATGAGTGTTTAATGTTGAGGTGGAAAAGTAAACATGGTCAAAATCAAGTAAACTATATTTCAGTTTTGACTCTGAAGTCAGTTAGTTAACTGTGAGCTAACTTGTTAGTTAACCTTAGCTAAGCGTTTTAGTTAACCTTAGCTAACGCTTAACTTGTTAGTTAACTGTAGCTAACCTTGTTAGTTAACCTTAGCTAACTTTTAGTTAATAGCTAACTTGTTAGCTTTTAAAACCATAGTTGTCTTGAAATTACAGACAATTTTGGAATAATTACAAGTTTTGCAAACAAATGCTTACATAGTGCTCAAAATATAATTACACTTCTGTGGAAGTGTGGTCCCTATACAGACAAACGGAAGTATTGCAAACTTTGCAAGTGTACAGAGAGGATATAACAAGACCTGTAGCTGTAGGAAGAAAATTGCCTGGCTTTGTGTTCTGGTAGCGTCAAATCAGTGGGCCCATTCAATCTTGCAGTGCTAAACCAATCTGGCTGAATCTTACAATACAAACATACCTTATGTTCACAAACGAGTTACTAGGAGTGCTGCTTGGGTGTTGAGTGATGTAAATGCCTCTGGTGCTCTTCAGCTTGGAGATCCAAAATGTTTCTGAAATAAACAGTAATTCTGAGGCACTCACAAGGAATATAAATTTAAAAGCTTTATTTTAAACTTGGCTATCCATTAAAAAACCTGCCAACATGTTTCAGACTCTGTGGCCTTCTTCAGGGCAAATGTGGCAAATTTCGGATACCTTACGTTCAGCCAAATATACACAACACTGGAAGAATTTGACTACAGAGACTAGAGTTATCAGATTCACCCAGACTGTCCAATCAGATTCACCCCAGTGTCCAATCAGATTCTCCCAGTGTCCAATCAGATTCGCACAGTGTCCAATCAGATTCTCAGCATCTCACAGAGGCAATGCCCCAATCCACAGGTGGTGCAGTATTCAATCCACAGTGTCCAGTCTAAACATTCTGCCTGATGGGACCCCCACCCCGGTGGTGTGCATATTGTACAAAGCTGAACATCCTGCCTGATGGGAGGGGGCCCGTATGCAGCGTAAAGCTGCATCCCCCACCTGGTGGTGCAATATTCCGTATGCAGCGGAACGTCCTGCTGGTCTGTCGGTGGTGCAATATTCCGTACAGTAAGCTAGACTTGGGCTAGGCTTGGAGGCAGTGAGCTAGGCATGGGGGCAGTGAGCTAGGCATGGGCTAGGCTTGGGGGCAGTGAGCTAGACTTGGGCTAGGTTTGGGGGCAGTAAAATATACTTCAATGTGGTTATGGTTATGGGATTTGGCAGATGCTTTTGAAACAATACATTTGTAGGGCAGGTGATGTACTAATGTGTACTCTATGTGTCCAGACCTGGTGTTAGCCATGCTAAACTACATCAGGCTGTTAGTAAATGACAGTGCTCCAAGCAATGTGTGGTATGTACTGTAAGTTAAGCTACCTGACAGCTACTGTAGGGTTAGGTTTAGCCTCAATGTTATTGATGACCTTAGGTTTACCCATTACCCCTCAATGTTATTTTTGGTATCCTCACCAAGCGATGGGTAGACACCCCTTACCCCTGGACACGCTCTACCATCCTCTGAGGAACCAAATGATGGATTAGATGCTCTACCATCCTCTGAGGAACCAAACGGTGGAGTAGACGCTCTACCATCTGCTGTTGTGGTGACAGTGTGCAGGATATGGCCACACAGGAGGAAGCAGGTGAGACCCAGACGAACCAAAGGCCTCTCTGGCATCATTAGGGCAGAGATAACCAGGAACAGTTTTATGGTTCACTGTGTAAAGTTGTGGGACGGTGGTAGCAAAGTGGCAAAGTAGCTGGGCTAGCATGCAGTAGTCTGACAAGTTGTGGGTTCAATTCCTGGCTACCACCATTGTGCCCTTGAGCAAGACACTTAACCTTGCCTGGATAGTACGCAGACCTTCTCAATTAGAATTGAGACTGGGTCTGGAATTCCAACAGAGATGTAACTAGCAGTGAAATTAAACTTAAATTGGTGCATTAAACAAATATTTTAAATGCAGGAGTTTACTCGATTCCAAAGAAATACGCGTCCATGGCGGATTAGCGACTATTTTCGTGCCTAGGTTTTAGGGACATTGGAAATGGGCTTCAATAGCCTCTTGGTCAGATGGACCTGTAGGGCAAATCCCAAATTTGCAAAAGGTTCGTATGGGTATTCCCAGGCTACGCTTAAAGGACAAATTCAGCGGGTTTGCACATAGATCTATGATTCTTGAGGTCAGGCAATTACAGTGCTACACTCTGTGGGCATGTATGGACATGCCCCCAGAGTGTAGAGTTGTAGCTGCCTGGCAGCGTTAGCTGCTAGCCCTAGCAACTCGAGCTAGGTAAAACTGATTGTTTTCTGTTTTTTATTTTGTACCAACAGTACTCAGTGACCTCGAGAATCATAGATCTACAAGAATCGTAGATCTACAAGAATCATAGATCTATTTCCTTGCTAAAGGATTTCTCCTTTAACCCTGAGTTGCTCTGGGGACAATGGCCCTCTAATATAATTGACATATAAAATGTCTGCTAAATTAATACATGTAAAATATGGCTGCTTAAAAATAAAAGTCCTGCCATGTATTTGTTCTACCTGTGCAGATTTTACTTCACTACAGCCAATCTACCTGGCTGAGGAGTTCTGCTTATTAGAATCTGATGACTTTGTGAATCGTTGGAACAAATGTTGTACACCTCTGCCAAGATGTGCATGTGTTTATGGCTTCTCCCTGGTGGGGCTTTAGGGGAGGATGTCTCTCCTGAAGCTGTGAAGGTCAGCATCTCAGCTGAGGGAGGAAGTCATGTCTTGGCTCCAATTGTGTCACACAGTACAGTTGAGGGAGGCATCCACATCCAACACCATTATCATGGTAAGTAATCATCCATATCCAACAAGGGGATCAATCAGGGAATCTGCTGATGTCCTGGTTTTATGTTTTCTTAGCTAGACTACCATGGAAATCACTGTTTCAGTGCTAGCTTTGGAAAGGATAATTCAGTGCTATTTGGATGCATTATGAGTCCCAGTTTATTTTTGGACCTGGATGGTTTCCAGATAAACTACACGTAACTACACCTATATAACTACAAATATGCTTTAACCCTGAAGAGTGTGTGTTTTATGTGTTCCTAAAGAATGTGTATTACATATGTTTCCATAACTACAAAATGTGTGTGTTACCGTGGAGACTGAATGTCCCATAGACAGTAAAGGAAATGGACACAGCCAAATTTTGACGATGGGTCCTGTCTCGACTTTGAACCCACAGCCTGACCTTTGACTGGCTGGCCTTATGGGCATGCAGCCAAACATGTCCTTACCCCAAGCCAGCCTTGTCTTACTGCATGTGAACCCCATTGCCAGGGGAAGCCTTTTCATTCTCAAACATTTGAGGGAAACGGACTGAAACACAGTGATTTCAGTTTTGAAAACTAACGATTTGTTCCAACATAGTGCCAACCCAACAAAACATCACTTCATTGTGTTTTTCCTCCATGCTTTCCTAAAAATAGCTTACCTGTGGACTTTCCCTAACACTGCCTTCAAGTTTGTTATCAAGAGAATATGGTTACTTCTCTGATGTGTGACTGGAAGTCGCATGCTCATGACATCATTGATTTCAAAAAAGTTTATTACAGAGCAGTAAAGTGATATATGAGGTTATGTAGCCAGTCACACAATGTTGTAATTCTTTGGAAATATAAATGGTCTATATGAAGGCTTAAACGCTTCAGATGTAAAGTTATTCACTGTTAAAGTGACACCAAAATGAATGGGGGTCAATGGAATGCTAACTCCAGATGAATGGGGGTCAATGGAATGCTAACTCCAAAATGAATGGGGGTCAATGGAATGTTCCCTTATTAGCCCCAGCCTGGAATGCGTTAAACACCCCAAACTGAAGCAGCTCCTCTAACCCTCTGCAGGTGCTGGGGATTCAGCTGCAGCCAAACCAACACAGGAAGCAGGTCAGTGGCCGGATGAATAACCTTATCTGCCAATGGATTAAGAAAATGTATCTTAAATCTCATCTTAAATTAAGGTTCATTTTATTAACCCATTGGCAGATAAATGTACTTGTTTTTTATGTCTTAATTTAAGAAGGTTTTGACTTATTTTATGTCAAATAATATTACAAGAAAGCTCAAAGAATGTATCTTTTAATTAAAAACAATACTTACTAGATTTCTTATCTTAATATAAGATTATATAAGAGAACACTTGGTAAGATATCACATTTTGCGGTGAGCTCTGGGAATCTTCCCATCTCCACCAGCTAAACCCCACCCTTCCCCATCTCCAAACCCCACCCTTCCCCATCTCCAAACCCCACCCTTCCCCATCTCCACCAGCCAAACCCCACACTTCTGCAGCTCTGGCCAGGCAAGAAGAGCACATTTCCCACACAGGGAGAGCAAATGCCCAGGGCTGGAATTGGGCTGTAATTTCCTTCTTCTCTCCAGTTCTACATAGCGCTTCCATGCAAAGCGCCAGGGGCAGCTGTGGCCTACTGGTTAGTGTTTCGGACTTGTAACCGGAGGGTTGCCTGTTTGAACCCCCGACCAGTAGGAAGCGGCTGAAGTGTCCTTGAGCAAGGCACCTAACCCCTCACTGCTCCCCGAGCGCCGCTGTTGTAGCAGGCAGCTCACTGTGTTGGGATTAGTGTGTGCTTCACCTCACTGTGTGTTCACTGTGTGCTGAGTGTTTCACTAATTCACAGATTGGGATAAATGCAGAGACCACATTTCCCTCACGGGATCAACAGAGGATATATACTTATATTTATTTATACCATAGATGCCCTGCCTCGCCAGTAGATGGTCTATTGCTCATGAAACTTCACACATGCGATCTTCACGACCATCAGTGGACAATCATAGAGTTTTGTACAAAGTACAAAATGTACTGATGTGAAATATCCACATCAGAAGATGAAAGTACCAGATCAGCTGTAGGAGATCCAGAGATCAGAAAAGCTCAAAGCACTGCAGGCGTCTGCACTACGGGCAATGAACAATCAACTGCA
>NW_025962690.1:0-10467 GCF_017589495.1 Alosa alosa
AAATTAAGTAACAGTAGCCTAGTCTGAAACGAAATGCTGTTTTACATCTAACCAGTGGTGCAAATAACTGACATGTCCAAATGGGCCTTGATGAAATCATTAAGCTAGACTGTTCATACACATTTTAACGGGCCAAAGTTGAAGAGCTTTTGTCCGTTATTGTTAGTGCAAATATAGGCTGATTCATGTTCCCTTGCATTGTTTAACTGAGGTCCATGGCTAGTCTGGCTTTCATCAGACCAAGCTCAATCTTTTAAGAAATCAAAAAAATAAATAGCGGGCAGATCAGGCTGGGTTCACCCAGCCTAGTCCATAGGCACCCGATATTGTTTAATTTTCCGATTGAGATATACACGCTCTGGCTATTCTAAATGCAAAATGCATCAGGGGAGTTATGACAAAACGGTAACTAACAAACTAGATCCTAATAGAAAGTTGTTAGCTTCCCTAAGCTACAGGTAGGATTATAAGGTAGGCCTAATGACAACATAAATTGTCAATAGGCTATGCTGGCGCGACACAAATAAAATCTCCTTTGAAACCAATGGCTTACGCCTTACAGTATCAAAGCGGACTTAAACTGTCATATATGGCGAAAAGTTGTAATAACATTCACGCAGCTCCATGAGTCAAGGAAAGCGAAATGAAGTAGACACTTCTAAATGGGACCCACTACACAGTAGCTTAAGGTGTTTTGCTAAAGCAGCCATAATGAAATGAAGGTGTCATTGTTTGGATACTTCACACACACGTGCTTTTTAATTTCACAGACTACAACTACCAAGCTGTAATCAAAGCACATCGATTCCCCTCTCTCACACCCTGCACGCACTTAAAAACAAAATAAACAGGCGTCTCAGTCTCACGATGTGTAGGCAAAACTGTATCAGACCGTGTAACGTTGGTAAATCTTCCATTGCACAGAATGATTTTGTAGCACGTGCAATAAATGACAGTCGAAGATACAAACAGTGCTGCTATACATTTGCTTGGTATAACCGCATTTATAGTTTTCTACAAATGCAATAAATCAAATGCCTCCATCACTCAACCAACGCTAACGGTAACATTACCTAGGTCCTTATTGATATTACAAGATTAACGTACCTGCAGTAAAACCAAGCATGTCCGATAAACATCCTCAGATTTATTTCGCTTCAAGAAGAAATGGGAATTACACTTCATGTGAACATGAAGTTGTGTGTCCTATCCTTATTAGATGTTCGCATGGGGTAAATTACAGTCCTTGTATGAAGGCGTCCATTGTTTTTCCAACCCACTTTTAACTTCCAACAAAATTACGTCTCACTGCAAAGATGCCATCTAGTGGACAAACGACTACTTCGCCAATACTGAAAATGCAGCCATGATGATGATGATGAATATTTATTTTGGCTTTCTTTTAATCCTACTGATTTTCATTTTTACCGGGGGCAAATCACAAATGAGTGATTATGAGCCAGGTTGATGTGGGCCCTTGAGACCAACATACCATAAAAGATTCACAGAGAACTGTGTCTGCCCTACCCTCCTTTCGGGGGTCCAGTCCAGCGGGGGGGCTGCAGATGAAAACGAAAAATGACGGTTCCATGCTATCCATGTGGGGGTACATGCTCACCAAGTTTTGTGTACCCCGGTCTTTCAGTGTCCCGGGAATCCTTGTTGGTGTACGTCACTAAATGTACACATAAATTATTTTATTGTAAGGCCCCCATGAACTAAAGTACACAAAACTTGGCATGCATTCGGAGGGTGTCATAATGATCCTACACTTTTAATTTCGTGCAGTTTTGACCTTGTCAGCCAGAGATATTGAGATGAAAACACCTAATTTTTTTTGCTTTTAATTTTTAACTAGGTGGCGCTATACATGAAATAAGTGGTAATGGGATGGGTTGACATGCCCCTTAATACCAACATACAAAAAAAAAGGTGGACCTCCTAGGCCCTACGGTTCTCGAGATATTCACAGAAAACTGTCTCCGGCCACCTACAGGCCAGTTGGTGTATAGTAACATAAATTAATTTATTGTGTGGCCCCCATGAACGGAATTCCACAAAACTTGGCGTGCATACAGAGAGTGTCATAATGATCCTACACTTCCAATTTCGTGCAGTTTTGACTATGTTAGGTCACAGATACCTTCAATTACACCACCTCATTTTTACTTTTTTTGTGTTTAACTAGGTGGCGCTATACATGAAATGAGTGGTTATGGAATGGGTTGACATGGCCCCTTGAGATCAACATACAAAAAAAAAAATGGTCCTCCTAAACCCTACGGTTCTCGAGATATTCACAGAAAACTGTGTCTGCCCTACCCTCCTTTCGGGGGTCCAATTCAGCGGGGGCTACAGATCAAAACGAAAAACGATGGTTCCATGCTATCCATGTGGGGTTACATGCCCACCAAGTTTCGTGTACCCGGTCTTTCAGTGTCCCGGGAATCATTGACGGAAATTTGGGCATGCTAAAAAAAAAAAAAAAAAAAAAAAAAAATCTGACTAAACCTATATGACCGCCGCTTCGCAAAAAATCTGACTAAACCTATATGACCGCCGCATCATTATGACACCCTCCGAATGCATGCCAAGTTTTGTGTACTTTCGTTCATGGGGGGCCCCCCCCCGCTGGACTGGACCCCCCGAAAGGAGGGTAGGGCAGACACAGTTCTCTGTGAATCTTTTATGGTATGTTGGTCTCAAGGGCCCACATCAACCTGGCTCATAATCACTCATTTGTGATTTGCCCCCCCGGTAAAAAATGAAAATCAGTAGGATTAAAAGAAAGCCAAAATAAATATTCATCATCATCATCATGGCTGCATTTTCAGTATTGGTCGTTTATCGTTTGTCCACTAGATGGCGCATCGTTGCAGTGAGACGTAATTTTGTTGGAAGTTAAAAGTGGGTTGGAAAAAAACAATGGACGCTTCATACAAGGACTGTAATTTACCGCAGCGTACCACGCTTTACAAGCGTACCAGAGCCTTCCACGCGAAAACCCGGCTAAAACACACCGTTAAAAGGCCTTCATATGGCAGCATGCAGGTCACCATTACTCAAACTATGGGCCGCAGTCTATGGCTGCAGTCCGCAACGTGGACAATGCTGGTCTGCAGAGTGAATTCCGGGGCATCGTCTGATAATTTGCTGCGCAATTGATAGATAGATAGATAGATAGATAGATAGATACTTTATTGATCCCCAGGGGAAATTCAAGGTCTCAGCAGCATACATACAAGACAAACACATTCTTTAACAGCAGAAGAGTAATTAAAGTATATAATATAAAAACACAACTAAGCAGTAAGGACAGTAGAAGATAAAGAATATGCTAAATATACTAAAATACAAATTATACTAACACTTAATACAATATATAAAAATATACTAAAATACAAATAACAAAATTACAAATTATACTAACACTTAATCTAAATCTATTCTAAAAACAGTATCCACATAGTGGGGATTAATAAATCAGAGGCGCTTGCAATGACTGAGGCAGGGACTGAGCCTGTGATTCTCTGTGCATAGTAAGGTATGGTAAGGTGCTCTAAGGTGCTCTGTGTGAATGAGTGTAATGGTGGTAGTGCAATGGTGATAGTGGTCATGGTGATAGTGCAAATGAGTAAGTCAACAGTGCAACAATGCAGAAATAAAGTAAAGGAAAGTCTATATATCTATATATTTAACTATTTAAGAAAAGTGGGAACTGGTGGAACAAGGAACCGCGGACAGAAAAAGAAAACAAACGTTTCTGCAATTTGTAGGAAATACTTGTTGATTTGGTGTCATCAAACATAGAGGCATAAAATTAAGTCGTAGTATGAACGTTTATTCAATGCATGCGTGTGCACGTTGGTAGCAAAGCTAAGCTTCAATCATTATGAAATGACATTTAATAGAACGACGTGGATTCATGCAACTTCCATAAAAAAAATCAGAGCACAGACTATATAAAACAATGTCTAACATTAAGTATTAATAATAATAATAATAATAATAAAGCTTTATTTGTATAGCACCTTTCATACACAGAATGCAGCTCAAAGTGCTTTACATTTGAAGCATGTAACACAATAATAGTCAGTCAGTCATTATCAATCACTTTTCTTTGCTGTTTATGTTATACTCAGCAACATATCAAAAATATAGAAAATGACGTCATAAGACTGGCAGCCTTAACCCTCTTACCCCCCACAAGCACGCCATATGGCAACTGTGGCAAGGAAAAACTCCCATATTCCAGGAAGAAACCTTGAGCAGAACCTGACTTAATAGGGGAGCCCATCTGCTTCTGGCTGGCTAAGCCCTCCAATAGTAGCAGATGTAGAATAATCTAAAAATGTAGTCTACAGGATAAGATGAGTTAACTAAAAGCTTTCCTGTACAGGTATGTTTTCAGATCTTTTTTAAAATATTTACTGAACTCGCCTGCTTGATGTACAGAGGCAGGGTGTTCCATAGTTTGGGGCATAATGGATAAACGCAGCTTCTCCACTTTGTTTGTGGAGCACTTTGGGTGCGATTAAAAGATTAGAATTGGATGATCTAAGTTTCCTTTGTGGTTGATAAGATATTAAAAGCTCAGAGATATATGAAGGTGCTATGCCATTCAGAGCTTTGTAAGTAATTAACATAACCTTAAAATCAATTCTATAGGAAATAGGGAGCCAGTGCAGTTCAGCCAACACAGGGGTGACGTGTTCTCTCTTCTTAGTCTTAGTTAAAAGTCTAGCTGCAGAGTTCTGTATGAGTGCCAGTTTCTTTAGATGTTTTTTGGGAAGACCAGTGAAAAGTGCATTGCAGTAGTCTAACCTGCTAGTGATAAAGGCGTGAATTAGTTTTTCTGCATCTTGTTGAGTTAAAAAGGGCCGCACTTTGGCAATGTTTCTCAAGTGGAAATAGGCTGTCTGAGTAACTTTACTGATATGGGGCTTAAAACTTAACTCTGTATCTAAGATGACACCGAGGCTTGTTACTTTTGGTTTGACCTGGTGTGCCAAGTTCCCCAGATTACTAAGAATAATATCTCGCTTTAGTTTTGGTCCAACCAGAAGTACCTCTGTTTTGTCATCATTTAGTTTCAAAAGGTTTTTGCTCATCCACTGATTAATGTAGGTTAGGCATGCAGTGAGGGAGCAAAGGCCATCTGGGTTAGTTGGCTCCACAGAAAGATACAATTGGGTATCATCTGCGTAGCTGTGGAAGTTTACATTATGCTGACTTATGACGTTTCCCAATGGAAGCATATATAGAGAAAATAGCAGGGGACCAAGGCAGCTCCCCTGGGCCACACCAAAAGGCAAGTCATGTTTTTCAGATACATGATCTCCTAGACTGATATAAAAATCTCTGCCAGTAATGTAGGTTTGAAACCAGTTTAGAGCATTATCAGAGAGACCCACCCACTTACAAGGCGGTGAATTAGGATGCTATGATCAATGGTGTCAAATGCCGCACTCAAATCCAGAAGAATAAGGATTGAGACTTTGTTTGAGTCGGTAGCTAGTCTGAGATCATTGACTATCTTTACTAGAGCCGTTTCTGTGCTGTGATTTGATCTAAAACCTGATTGGAATTTTTTTCAAGGATACCGTTTTTCGTTGAGGAAGGTATTTAACTGATTGCAAACAACTTTTCAAGTACTTTGCTCAAAAACGATAGATTTGATATAGGCCTGTAGTTGCTCAGATTGGTATGGTCAAGTTTTGACTTTTTTAAGTAAAGGTTTCACAACAGCGGTTTTAAAAGCAGTTGGAAATATACCTGTTTCTAATGAGGTATTTATTACCTTGAGAAAAAAAGGGAGCTAAGCCATCATATACTTTTTGAGGAATGTAGTAGGGATTGGATCTAAAACACATGTTGAGGAGCGGTTTGAGTTATAATTTTACCAAGCTCAGATTGAGTAATAGTGCTAAAGGACCTTAATTTTGGGGGGCTGTTTTGGGTGTACTATCAAACATATTACTTGTGTTACCAATAGCCTCCCTTATAGAAATGACTTTGTTTTTGAAGAAGTCTGCAAATTCTTAGATCTTAGAGAGGATGCCTGACTGAGTGTATCAAAAGGTGTTTGATGCAATAGCCTATCAATGGTAGAGAACAGCACCCTAGAGTTTCCACTGTTTTCAGCAATTACCTTAGAGAAGTGGTTCCTCCTCTCATTCGAATAGCTCTATTATAATTGGCAATTTTTTCTTTTAGAATGGCACGGTGAACCTGTAACTTAGTTTTTCTCCATGTTCTCTCAGCTTTCCTACATGATCTTTTTAGATCATGGATATTTTCGTTCATCCAAGGTGTCAGTTTGCTACAGGGCCTTTTTTTAGTCTTTTAAGGGTGCCACTCTGTCAAGCAGAGCCTAATTCACGATTATGAGCCTCTACCATTTGATCAATGGGATGATGTAAAATATCTAAATTTATGGAGTCTATAAGAGCTATGAACTGCTGTTCTGCTCTAATGTCCAAGAGTCTTGATTTGATTGCAATTTAGGGATGAATTTTTGGAGTATGTAGTACAATATTAAAAGATACACAATGATGATCAGACATATTTATATCATTTACTGATAAGTCTGTGACTTCTATCCCTCTGGAAATGACTAGATCGAGGGTGTTGCCAAGGTTGTGGGTGGGTCCTGTAACATGCTGCTTTAGCTCTAAACTGTCCAACACATTAAGGAACTTACTGGCTTTAGCATCAGTTGTCTTATTGACATGAATATTGAAGTCGCCATTTACAATTATCCGATCATAGCTAGTGATGATGAGCGACATAAGTTCAGAAAACTGGTCGAGAAAGCCAGTCCATAGTTTAGGAGGGCGGTATAAGGTTAATAGAAGTACAGCTGGGTCAGCCTTCAGAGTGAGGGCAATATACTCAAAGGAAGCGAATTCGCCAAAGTTGACTTCGTGTGCAACTATATTTGTTTGAGAGAATGGAGGCAATTCCACCACCTCGTTTGCCTTGTCTAATTGAGTGGAAGAAATTATAATTTGGGGACAAGTCTCAACAAGAACAGCTTCGCTGTCTGAAGTCAGCCAGGTTTCAACAAGAAACAGAAAATCCAATTTTTTTTCACTAATAAAATCATTGATTGCAAAGGTTTTGGTAGTAAGTGCACCTATATTTAGTAAACCCATGTTAGCTGAAAAATGCCTCTGGCTTTTTGAGGAATATGCTGAGGTATGGAAAGAATATTTGTTAGGTTTCTAGTTTTAAATTTGTCTTTTCTTTTTACATATCGTTGGGTAGAAATCAACGTTGGAATAGAACTATAAGCATAAGTCATGCTATTGCATGACACAGCTTGATCTATGGTAGTAGTATTGTATGTTACCCTGCAGAAAACATTCTCAGACTCATCCACATGTATAATGCCATTCGAATCAATACCTGGGGGGCGTGAATCTGTAATATTTTCTACAGAATGTCAATGTCTCAGTGTGGACGCTATGTTGTCAGAGAGTAGCCTGGCTCCATGTTGGTTTGGGTGGAGACCATCACGCTTCAGCATACTGGGCCTCTCCCAGAACAAGCCCCAGTTGTTGACATAGGGATGCTTAGGGGAAGCGCAGTAGCGTTTGAGCCAGGTGTGGAGATCGAACAGTCTGGACCATCTCTCAGCACCTTTTCTGTAGGTAGGAGAGGCCCAGAGATGACAAAGCGTTTTTCTGTGCCCATCAGAGTGGTGATGAGAGTTTTGTAGTTTTCCTGCAGTGCTACTGACTGCTTATCTCTGATGTCGTTCGTGCCCACGTGTACAATGATGTTGTTGACCTTGGTGTGGCGGGCCAGGATGCTTGGGAGTTTCTGCTGGATGTCAAGGACCTTGGCACCAGGGAAGCAGTAGACCTTGGAGGGACCGCTACATGATGGGGGAATGCAGAGGTCTCTAACCATGGAACTGCCGATGACCAGGGTGGAGGTTGATGAGGTCCGGGAGGAGGGGGTCAGGGGGCGCCGACTTTGAGGAGGGACCAGGATGGTTGTCTCGGGGCTGGAGGGGCTCCTCATCCCTCGGTCAGAATGGCATAGCGATTTTCCAGTCATTATAGGTTGGGCTGGGCCTGAGTGCCGTCCGGACCGTCTGCCGTGCTTGTGATGCTTGCTTCACGCCATGGCTCAGGCTGGTGTGGAGTGGAGCTGGCCAGCAGAGCAGGCTTGGTTCTCAGCAGAGGCGGGGAGGCAACAGGGACAGAAGTTGCATTAGTGCATGGCATGGTTAAAGTATTGGAGGACAGAGTGAAATCAGGGCATCTGGCATTTTGTGTGTAAGAGAGGTAACGTTATTCTACGGAGAGAATGGTGTCGAGGAACTGTTCATCCTTCTCAATCTGATGGAGGGTCGCTATTCTGGCTTCGAAGTTCCACTATCTTTTCGCTGAGAAGGACGCATGAGTCGCAGCCTGGTGCACAGCTGAGGGGAGGCATCGTGTCGCTGGGCGAGGGCTCGCCGGTGTCAACTGTTTTTAAGCGTTTGTTTGCTAGTTAGCTAGCAACAGCGATATCGTGCAGTTCCTTGATAACTTCGAACACAGGTAGCGGGTAAGTAATCTGAGAAGATCTCACTTTTTTATATTGAGTCACTAGTTTTGAGAGCGTTAGAAGGAATTTGATGCTTTCTTCTTCCAGATATCGTTTCCCTTGGCCCGGTATTATTTGCAGCCCTTGATACTGGCTTAACATTTAACGTTAACGTTTGACAGAAAAGTTTGGCTATCAAAGTTATAGAGTCCGATTAAAGTGTGTTAAAGTATTAAAGTTACATTAAAATGTAATTAAATAGAATATAAATATTATATCAGTGTATGATGCTTGCATGAGGGAAACATCCCAAAACAATGGCACCCATATAATTGCTGTTGTTTTGAGAAGTATTTCTAATGCAAGCATCATGCAACAATGCAAAAACAATGAAACTACTGTAGGCCATATTATATTTTACATTAGTAAAGCAGTACTCTGATGTGCATGTTTTCACAAACTTTTGTGAACAATCTTAGCACTTTAAACATTGACAGAAGTGCATGTATAGCAATATAGTATAAAAATAATAATAATTGTGATATTGTTATGATAATTTGATGGGGGGTGGGTTCATGTAGGTGGGCCCTATGACCCCAAAGTATGCCTTGACTGGGCCTCAGGTCAAAGAAGTTTGAGAAAGGCTGATGTAGACGACAAAGCAGCAAAGGGGCCTCATATGATCATTTAAAACAAGTTTTATGACAAGGTCAGTGAGGATGGGAAAAATCGTACATTTCTGTGCAAACTTTGCCTGCACATCAGTCACATCCACAGCAAACCTGAAATGGCACATTGAACTGAAGCACCTGGCTAGCCTTTCAAGGTATGTGCAAGCCAATAACAAATCAAAAGACTGTTGAGACAGATCCTCAACCCAAATTAACTGCATTCTATATGGGCTGTGGCAATAATTTTGAAAAATAATAGCTAGCAGCAACATATGAAAAAAAAGAACTACTAGTTCATCACTAGTTTGGAAATTGTGAACTTAGTTCAAAATTTTGAATTATGAACTGTGAACTGAACTAGTTCATTTTTAAATTTGTGAACTGAACTTTGAACTAGTTCACGTAGAAAGTGAACTTTCCCAACACTGGGAACAGTGTGATCTGGGTTGCATTTACACACCTAATGTATGGAAGCATATATGTTGCATAATTCAAATGAGATTGAGAATGCAATCTGCAATTCTAAAATACATTACATTATGCAATTTAATATTGCAATTTGCAATAATTTCCATCAAATTGTATTTTAATCTGCAAAGTGACAATGCAATCCTAAAATCAATTTGAATAATTTTGGTTAAAAAATAGAATAAACATGGATTGATTTGCATTCCATTTTGCCATGGTACTTCAGTCTCAAAATTCAAATGTCAATTCATTTTTGCATTTCAATTCTCAATATTCAGTTTCATCATTTAACTGTTTTATCGTCATGTTGTTCTCTATCCCTTAAGCTGCCATATTATTTCAGATAAACAGTTTCTGCATTTGCAACACTCCGCTGAGTTTGTAGTGATAAGCGTATCCTTATTCTGTTATTTTCAATATAACTAGTGCAGTGCCCGTTCAAACATGCCATTTCTGTAGAAAACCTGTAGCACTTACATGTCCCAGGTAGGCTACACCTGCTTACAAATAATGCGGTGGGGAAAACATCATTCCTAAGCATTCAATACTGAATATTATATTATAATATATTAGCCTATGATTAATGTGCAGTAAGCAGAATTTAGGCATGGCTGCATGTGACATTTTTACAGATCAAAATGACATAAGCCTATAACAGCTGTTTTGAGTTAAGGCTATATGTTTATTGTTAAAGCTTACTGACTAACTTCCTGATAGAAGACAAACCATTTTGTGGAATGATGCATCATCCTATGAAATTTGCAACAATGTGACTCAACAATCTCTA
>NW_025962691.1:0-10466 GCF_017589495.1 Alosa alosa
CCCCCACCAAGCACAGCCACACACTTGTGGCAGGTGATAGAGAGGGACAGAGGGGCCTGTTGCTCAGAGGCTCCAGCTGCCAGAGAGGCCCCAACTTGGGCTAGATGCTGTGCTATACCCACTGCAGCACCCCTACACACACACACACCCACCCACAGGCCCCAGCTGCTCACAGAGGCTCAAAGACTCCTCTCTGTCCCCTCGCTGGCGTGTGTGAGCCTGGAACATTACCCCTGTATCCCCTACATCTAAGCTTAACCCCAAATTAATGCAGAACAGAGGCCCAGGCTCTTCCTATCCCCTTTTCCACAGCTAGCACAACCTAGACTCTGTTCTCCCAAATTAATTTACAATCTAACCCAATCCTCCAGCTTGGAGGCTGAGGCCTTGTGAGAGGCCTACTAGCTACTGCTGACCTCTGACTTGACCCCTGATGCTTGGGAGGCTTGGGGAAGAGTGCTTGTGCTCACGGGCTGCAGCTACTCACAGGAGGCCCAAACTTGGGCGAGGGCCTTGTCAGAGGCCTACTAGCTACAACTTGACCTCTGGTTTGACCCCTGGCGCTTGGAGAGGCACAGAGAGGCCTAGGGGACAGTGCATGTTCTCACACAGGCTGCAGCTGCTCACCCAGAGGCTCAAGACTCCTCTCTGTCCCCTGCTTGGCGGTGTGTGTGTGAGCCTTGGGCATTACCCTGTATCCTACTCCACTAAACTTAACCCAAATTAAACAGCTAATCAAACTAGCTAACACCCTCTATGCTAAGCCATGACACAAAAGTGGCAAATGACCCCCCCCTCTGGGTACCACCCCCACCGGACAACCAGGCTTAAGCACCCGATAAGTACTGGTGAACTGTGCCCCCACTTGGCCTAATCACCATGAGGGTTAAAGCCTTAAGCAGAGCGAAAAATCCTCAAACCCATGGTATACCTCTGAGGTTAAGTATATGATTCGACCCTAGCAAACCTCAGAGCTAACTCAAGAGTCATATGTGATGAACATGTAACAGACTGTCATTCTCCCATACTGCCACTAAGGGGCCAAGACTGAAAACCGCTAACTCAAGACTTCGTATGTGATGGAAAATGTAACAGACTGTCATTCTCCCATACTGCCACTAAAGAGTGGCTCCATGTGATGGAAAATGTAACAGACTGTCATTCTCCCATGCCACTAAGGGGCCAAATGAAAACCAGCTAAGTCAAAGATGGTATGTGATGGAAAATGTAACAGACTGTCATTCTCCCCATACTGCCACTAAGGGGCCAAAGTGAAAACCAGCTAAGTCAAGAGTGGTATGTGATGGAAAATGTAACAGACTGTCATTCTCCCATACTGCCACTAAGGGGGCCAGAGTGAAAACCCTTAAGTCAAAAGAGTAAAATTATGTGATGGAAAATGTAACAGACTGTCATTCTCCCATACTGCCACTAAGGGGCCAAGGTAGTGAAAACCCCGCTAAAGTCAAAGAGTGTTGTGATGAACATGTCACGCTAGCTCGCAGTTCACATACGATTCTGGCCCTAGCCAACCTATCTCAACTCCATGACCTTAAAGTGCAGCCCGAGGCGGGGGTGGCGTTGTGATCGGGCGTCAAAATTAATCTAGAATCTCACCCAATCCTGAAGCCCCCCTCCCCCAAACACACACACATTAGCTTAAGCTAAGGCCTTGTGAGAGGCCTACCTAGCTACTGTGTCCGGACGGGCGGGGAGAGGCCTGGGGATGAGTGCTTGTGCTCAGGCGGGCTCAGCCCGGGCCTGGGAGCAAGGGAGAGACACAGAGGCTGCGCTAGCCCCCCACCAAGCACAGCCACACACACCTGCAGGTGATTGAGAGGGACATAGAGGGACAGCTCAGAGGGGCCTGTTGCTCAGAGGCCCCAGCTTATTATTATTATTCCATTATTGGCCAGTAAAGTTGGGCCCTAGAACTTGGGCTAGATGCTGGGCCTAGATGCTGTGCTGCACCCCCTGCAGCACCCCACACCCCACACCCCACAGGCCCCAGCTGCTCACAGAGGCTCCAAGACTCCTCTCTGTCCCCTGCAGTGTGTGTGAGCCTGGGAAACATTACCCTGTATCTACATCTAACTTAACCCCAATTAATGCAGACACAGGGCCCAACCTCTTCCCACCTCCCCTTTTCCACAGCTAGCACAACCTAGACTCTGTTCTCCCAAAGTAATTTACAATCTAACCCAATCCTCCAGCTTAGGCTGAGGGCCTTGTGAGAGCCTACTAGCTACTGCTGACCTCTGACTTGACCCTGATGCTGCTTGGAGGCTTGGGAAAGTGCTTTGTGCTCACCACCCGGGCTGCAGCTACTCACAGAGGCCCAAACTTAGGCCGGGGCCCTTGTCAGAGCCTACCACTAGCTGCTTGACCTCTGGTTTGACCCCTGGCGCTTGGAGGCACAGAGAGGCCCTAGGAGACAGTGCATGTTCTCACACAGGCTTGCAGCTGCTCACCAGAGGCTCAAAGACTCCCTCTCTGTCCCTCTTGGCGTGTGTGTGAGCCTGGGGCATTACCCTGTGTCCTACTCCACTAAGCTTAACCCAAATTAAACAGCTAATCAAACTAGCTAACACCCTCTATGCTAAGCCCAACACAAAGTGGCAAACACCCCCCCCTCTGGGTACCACCCCCCATGGACAACCAGGCTTAAGCACCGATAAGTACTGGTGCACTGTGCCCACCAAAGCTAACCTAGCCAAGGGTTAAAGCCTTAAGCAGAGCCGAAAAAAATCTCAAACCCATGGTATACCTCACCGGGTTAGGTATATGAGTTCGGCCCTAGCAAACCTCAGGCTAACTCAAAGAGTCATATGTGATGAACATGTAACAGACTGTCATTCTCCCATACTGCCACTAAAGGGGCCCAAGACTGAAAAAGCTAACTCAAGACTAGGTATGTGATGGAAAATGTAACAGACTGTCATTCTCCCATACTGCCACTAAGGGGCCAAGACAAAGAGTGGTATGTGATGGAGAAAATGTAACAGACTGTCATTCTCCCATACTGCCACTCAAGAAAACCACTAAGTCCAAGAGTCATTATGTGGTGGAAAATGTAACAGACTGTCATTCTCCCCATACTGCCACTAAGGGGCCAGACTGAAAACCAGCTAAGTCAAGACTGTTATGTGATGGAAAATGTAACAGACTGTCATTCTCCCATACTGCCACTAACTGCCACTAGATGGGCCAAGACTGTCAAATACTGCCACTAAGGGGCCTGAAAACCAGCTAAGTCTTAGGTATGTGATGGAAAATGTAACAGACTGTCATTCTCCCCATACTGCCACTAAGGGGCCAAGAGTGAAAACCCGCTAAGTCAAAAATTAGGTATGTGATGGAAAATGTAACAGACTGTCATTCTCCCCCATACTGCCACTAAAGGGGCCAAGAGTGAAAACCAGCTAAAGTCAAAGTCGGTATGTGATGGAGTAACAGATGTCCCCACTGCCACTAAGCTCTAAGTCAAGTCATTATGTGATGGAACATGTAACAGACTGTCATTCTCATATACTGCCCTAAGTGAAAACCAGCTAAGTCAAAACCATGTCGCTGTCTTGGTTCACATCGATTCTGGCCGGCCCTATCTAAGGTCTGGCGAGGCGGGGTGGCGGCGTTAGATCGGGCGTCAAAATTAATCTAGAATCTCACCCAATCCGCCCCCCTCCCCCAAAACACACACATTGGCTTAAGCTAGGCCTTGTGAGAGGCCTACCTAGCTACTGTGTCCGGACCCGAGGCGGGGGCCCTGGGGATGAAGTGCTTGTGCTCAGGCGGGCTCAGCTTGGGCCTAGGGCAGGGAGAGACACAGAGAGCTGCTAGACCCCCCAACCAAGCCACACACCTGCATACCTGCCTTGGCGCAGGTGATAGAGAGGGACAGAGGGGGCCTGTTGCTCAAGAGGCTCCAGCTGCTCAGAGAGGCTAGCGGGCCTAGGTGCGCATGCTATACCCACTGCAGCACCCCTACACACACCACACCCACCCACAGGCCCGGCTTAGCCACAGGGCTCCAAAGACTCCTCTCTGTCCCCCTCTTGGCGTGTGTGTGAGCCTGGGAACATTACCCTGTATCCTACATCTAAACTTAACCCCAATTAATACAGTGGGGGCCCAACCTCTTCCTATCCTTTTCACAGCTAGCACAACCTAGACTCTGTTCTCCCAAAATTGAGGAATTTACAATCTAACCCAATCCTCCAGCAGGCTGAGGGCCTTGTGAGAGGCCTACTAGCTACTGCTGATGACCCCTGATGCTTGGAGGAGGCTTGGGAGAAAGTCCCTGAGACTGCTGGCTGCTCCTGACCTAGGCTGGGCAGACCTGTCCCCTACACTACAGCTTGACCTCACCCCTGGCGGTGGAGGCCTAGGAGACAGTTATGCCTGGCTGCAGCTGCTCACAGGAGGCTCCAAGACTCCCTCTCTGTCCCCTGGCGTGTGTGTGAGCCTGGAGCATTACCCTGTGTCCCTACTCCACTAAACTTAGCCCAAATTAAACAGCTAATCCAAACTAGCTAACACCCTCTGCTAAGCCACTTAACCTGAGTGGCAAACACCCCCCTCTGGGTGCCACCCCCACGGACAACCAGGCAAGCACCCGATAAGTACTGGTGCACTGTTCCCCACTTAGCTAATCTCGCCATGGGGTTAAAGCCTTAAGCAGGCGAAAAAAAATCTCAAACCCATGGTATACCTACTGAGGGTTTAGGTATATGATTCGACCTAACCAAACCTCAGGCTAACTCAAGGGTCATATGTGATGAACATGTAACAGACTGTCATTCTCCCATACTGCCACTAAGGGCCAAGACTGAAAAAGCGCTAACTCAAGACTGGGTATGTGATGGAAAATGTAACAGACTGTCATTTTCTCCCATACTTTGCCACTAAGGGGCCAAGAGTGAAAACCCACTAAGTCAAGAGTGGGTATGTGATGGAAAAATGTAACAGACTGTCATTCTCTCCCATGTACTGCCACTAAGGGGCAGAGTGAAAACCAGCTGGGTCAAGAGTGGTATGTGATGGAGAAATGTAACAGACTGTCATTCTCCCATACTGCCACTAAGGGGCAGAAAGAGTGAAAACCAGCTAAGTCAAGAGTGGTATGTGATGGAAAATGTAACAGACTGTCATTTCTCCCCATACTGCCACTAAGGGGCCAAAAGGTGAAAACCCGCTAAGTCAAAGTGGTATGTGATGGAAAATGTAACAGACTGTCATTCTCCCATACTGCCACTAAGGGGCCAAGTGAAAACCGCTAAGTCAAAGAGTCATATGTGATGAACATGTCACGCTAGCATAGCAGTTCACATACGATTCTGGCCCCTAGCCACCGCCTATCTCCCAGCGGCGCTGAGGTCTGGCGAGGCGAGGGGTGGCGGCGTGCGATCGGATGCGTCAAAATTAATCTAGAATCTCACTTGTCTGGCGCCCCCCCCCCCCCAAACACACACACATTGGCCAAGCTAAGACCTTGTGAGGAGACCTACTAGCTACCTGTCAGGACCCCGGACGGGGAGGGAGCCCTGGGGATGGTCTTGATGCTCAGACGGGCTCCCCAGACCCTAGGAGCAGGGGAGGACACAGAGGCCTGGCTAGACCCCCCACCAAGCCTGACCACACCTGCCTTTTACCTTGTGTGCCGGGATAGGGAGGAGGAGGGGCCTGTTGCTCCCAGGGGCTCCAGCTGCTCAGGGCCCCAACTTGGGCCTAGATGCTGTGCTATACCCACTGCAGCACCCCTACACACACACACACCCACCCACAGGCCCCAGCTGCTCACAGGGGCTCAAAGACTCCTCTCTGTCCCTTGGCCTGTGTGTGTGAGCCTGGAGACGTACCCTGTATCCTACATCTAAACTTAACCCCATTAATACCACCTGAGACAGGGCCCAACCTCTTCCCTATCCCCTTTTCCACAGCTAGCACAACCCTGGGCTCTGTTCTCCCAAATTGAATTTACAATCAACCCAATCCTCCAGCTTAGGCTGGGGCCTTGTGAGGAGACCCCTGGCCCTGCCTACTGCTGCCTCCTGACTTGACCCCTGAGTGCTTGGGAGGCTTGGGGAAGGAAGGTGCTTGTGTGCTCACCACAGGGGCTGCAGCTACTCACAGGAGGCCCAAACTTAGGCCCGAGGCCTTGTCAGAGAACCTACTAGCCCACCAGCTTGACCTCCTGGTTTGAGCCCCTGACGCTTGGGAGGCACAGGAGGCCCTGGGAGACAGTGCATGTTCTCACACGGGCTGCAGCTGCTCTGGGGCTCCAAAGACTCCTCTCTGTCCCCCTCTTGGTGTGTGAGCCCTTGGAGCATTACCACCCTGTGTCCTACTCCACTAAAGCTTAACCCCAAATTAAACACGCTAATCAAAACTAGCCTAACACCCTCTATGCCTAAGCCACTTAACTTCAAAGTGGCAAACACCCCCCACCCCTCTGGGTGCCACCCCACCCCCATGGGACAACCAGGCTTAAGCACCGATAAGTACTGGTTGCACTGTGCCATAAGCTAATCTGCATGAGGGGTTAAAGCCTTAAGCAGGCCGAAAAATCTCAAACCCATGGGTATACCCTCTGGGGTTATTATATGATTCGACCCTAACAGAACCTCTGGCCAGCTAACTCAAGAGTCATATGTGATGAACTTATGTAACAGACTGTCATTCTCCCATACTGCCACTAAGGGGCCAAGACTGAGAAAGCGCTAACTCAAGACTGGGCAACATGTGATGGAAAATGTAACAGACTATTCAATTTCTCCCCATACTGCCACTAGGGGCCACAGAGTGAAAACCAGCTAAGTCAAAGAGTGGTATGTGATGGAAAATGTAACAGACTGTCATTCTCCCCATACTGCCACTAAGGGGCCAAAATTGAAAACCAGCTAAGTCAAGAATTAGGTATGTGAATGGAAAATGTAACAATTGTCATTCTCTATACTGCCACTAAGGGGCCAGAGTGAAAACCCACATTAAGTCAAGTCATTATGTGATGGAAAATGTAACAGACTGTCATTCTCCCCATACTGCCACTAAGGGGAGCCAAGAGTGAAAACCCGCTAAGTCCAAGAGTGGTATGTGATGGAAGATGTAACGAACTGTCATTCTCCCCATACTGCCACTAAGGGGCCAAGGGTGAAAACCAGCTAAGTCCAAAGAAGGGGTCATGTCTTGATGAACATATCCGCCTTTCTTGGGATTACATGCAGATTCTAGCCCTAGCCAACCGCCTATCTCATGACGCAAGGTCACAGCGAGGCAGGGGTGGCCGGCCGTTCGGTAGATCCAAAGTAATCTAGAATCTCACCCAATCCTGAGCGCCCCCCTCCCCCCCAAACACACACACGTGGCTTAAGCTAGGAGGGCCTTTGTGAGAGGGCCATACTAGCTACTGTCGGACGAGACCGGGGAGGAGGAGGCCTGGGGAGATGGTCTTACTGATGCTCAGGCAGACTCAACTTGGGCCCTGGGAGCAGGAGGAGGAGACACAGAGGAGCTGCTAGACCCCCCACCAAGCACAGCCACACACTGCATACACTGGCACGCGGGTGATAGGAGAAGACAGAGGGGCCTGTTGCTCAGGAGGCTCAGCTACTCAGAGAGGCTAACCCAGACCCCTGAATAACTGTCTTTATACCCACTGCAGCACCCTACACACACACACACCCACCCACAGGGCCCCTAGCTTCTCACAGGGCTCCAAGACTCCTCTGTCCCCCTGGCGTGTGTGTGAGCCTGGGAGCGACCACCCTGTGTCCTACATCTAAACTTAACCCCCAGTGTACAGACAGAGGCCCAACCTCTTCCCTATCCCCTTTTCCACAGCTAGCACAACCTAGACTCTGTTCTCCCAAATTAATTTACAATCCTAGCCTTGATCCTCCAGCAGGCTGAGGGCCTTGTGAGGAGCCTACCCCAGCTACTACTTGACCTCTGACTTGACCCCTGATGCTTGGAGGGGCTTGGGGAAGAGTGCTTGTGCTCACAGACTGCAGCTACTCCTGGGAACCCAAACTTAAGGCCAGAGACAGCAATCCAGAGAGCCTACTAGCTGAAAGCTTGACCCTCTGGGTTTGCTTTGACCCCTGGCTGACGGAGGCTGGGAGACCTAGGGAGACAGTGCATGTTCACTGGGCTGCAGCTGCTCTTTAGAGGCTCCAAAGACTCTCTGTCCCCCTGGCAGGCGTGTGTGTGAGCCTTGGGCATTACCTGTCCTACTCTACTAAGCAACCCCAAATTAAAACCATTAATCAAACTAGCTAACGCCCTCTGTACTAAGCCCATGGCCTAGGAGTGGCAAAACACCCCCCCCCCCTCTGGGTGCCACCCCACCGGACAGAACCAGGCTTAGGAAGCACTGCGATAAGTGCTGAGTGCACGCAACACTTCACATAAGCTAATCTGTGAGGGTTAAAAGCCCTTCGCTGGAGCGAAAAATGCAAACCCGCCAGCCTCTGCGGGTTCAAAGCCCATATGATTCCGGCTAGCAAACCTCAAGCGCTAACTCAAAAGTCATATGTGATGAACATGTAACAGACTGTCGATCTCATACTGCCACTAGAATAAAGACTGGCTAACTCACGTACAAGTATGTGATGGAAAATGCTGACAGACCTCTCATTCTCTCCCCATACCACTAGGGGCCCAGAAGTAGAAAACCACTAGTCAAGAGTCGTGTCTTGATGGAAAATGCAGCTCAGACTGTCAGTCTCCATACTGCCACTAAGGGGCCCAGAGTAAAAACCCGCTAAGTCAAGGTAGTATGTGATGGAAAATGTAACAGACATCATTCTCATGCTACTAAGGCCAAAGTGAAAACCGCTAGTCAAGAGTGGGCCCATGATGGAAAATGTAACGAACTGTGTCATTCTCATACTGCTACACTAAGGGGCCAGAGCGAAAACCCTTTAAGTCAAGAGTATTGTGTATTGGAAAATGTAACAGACTGTGTTCCATACTGAGGGGCCAGGTAGAAAACCGCTTCAGTCAAAGAGTCCTTATGTGATAGACATGTCACGCTGGCTGCGGATTGCGCGCGATTCTGGCCCTGGCCAGCATATCTCCTTGGCACATAAAGGTCTGTGGTGGTGGCGTTAAATCGGGCGTCAGGTAATCTGAGATCTTTCACCCCAATCCTGTGCCTCCCCCAAGCACACACATTGAAAAGCAGCTGAGCCTTGTGAGCCTACTGCTTCTGTGTTCGGACTGAGCCGGGAGGCCTGGGGATAGGTGCTGTGCTCAGTAGACTCAACCGGGCCTGAGGCAGAGAGACAGAAACTCATGACCCCCCCACCAGCACAGCCACACACGCGCGGCGGCGCGGGTGATAGAGGACAGAGAGAGGGGCCTGTTGTGGAAATCGCTGCTCAGAGGCTAACGGGCTAGATGCTGGCACTATGCCACCGCAGCACCCCTACGCACACCACACCCACCCGCAGGCTGACTGCTGCAGGGGCTCCGGGCTCACTCTCTGGCCCTGCGCAGCGGCGTGTGTCGTGACCCTGAGGCATTACCCTGTCCACCATCTAAAACTTAACTGAATTATTACGAACGGTAGCCTCTTCCTAATCCCTTTTCACAGCTAGCACCAGCCTAGGCTCTGTTTGCTCCCCAAAATTAATTTACAATCAACAGTCACTCCAGCCAGTGGGGCCTTGTAGAGACCTCACCTAACTGCTACTGACTCTGACTTGACCCTGATGCTTGGAGGCTTGAGGAGGGTGCTTGTGCTCACAGGCTGCAGCTACTCACAGAGGCCCAAACTTGGGCCGAGGCCTTGTCAGAGCCTGCTGGCTGCAACTTCGGCCTGGTTTTTGACTGACAGCAGAAAGGCACAGAGGCCTGGAGACAGTGCATGTTCTCACCTGGCTGGCTACTCACAGAAATCCAAGGCTCCTCCTCTGTCCCTCTGGCATGTGTGACCTTGGGGCATTACCTGTGTCTCTCCATAAAGCAGCAATTAAACACACTTAATCCGACTGCTTCTTGCCACTCCTGCACAAGCCAGCAACACCAAAGTGGCAAACACCCCCCCTCTGGGTGCCACCCCCCCCACGGACAGCCCGAAGCAGCACCCGATAGTGCTGGTGCACTGGCCTTACTAAGCTAATCACCATGAGACAAAACTGCCAAAAGCAGAGCCGAAAAATCTCAGAGCCTTGGTATACCTCACAGGTTCGTGCCAATTCCGGCCTAGCAAACCTCAGGCGCTAACTCCAAAGTCATGTCTTGTTAATGAACGTAACAGACTGTCATTCTCCCATACTGCTACTAGGGGCCAAGACTGGCGCTAACTCAAGACTACGTATGTGATGGAAAATATGGCGCAGACTGTCATTCTCCCATGCACCACTAGAAATGAAGTGAAAACCACGCTAAGTCAAGAGTGGGTATGTGATGGAAAATGTAACAGACTGTCATTCTCCCATACTGCCACTAAGGGCCAAGTGAAA
>NW_025962692.1:0-10446 GCF_017589495.1 Alosa alosa
GGCCACATCGTATGCTCCGAGGGGGTGGTAACAGACAGCAGTCCGGTCAACATGGGAAGCCCGGTCCATTCCTTTCTTGGGTTGATGGGATACTACTGCTGTTATATCCCTGGGATTTGCCAAGAGTGCTGCCCCTCTTCATCACCTGCTGCAGGGCACTGCAGTTGCCCAGAAGGCACTTGAAGGAAGTCCACCTATTCTGGCCTACACTGACTTTAACCTGCCTCTCCAGTTGTACACTGATGCAAGCCTGGGAGGTTTGGGGGCGGTGTTGTCCCAGGTACAGGGTGGTAAAGAGCATGTTATCGCCTACGCCAGTCAAAGCCTCCATCCAACTGATATGAGAAGAATGACCAGAATTACAGCTCATTCAAGCTGGAGCTATGACAAGTTCAAAGATTACATGTGGGGAATGAAGGTAGAGGTCTTCACAGACAACAACCCACTGGTACATCTACAAACAGCAACCCACTGGTACATCTACAAACAGCAACTCACTGGTACATCTACAAACAGCAACCCACTGGTACATCTACAAACAGCAACCCACTGGTACATCTACAGACAACAACCCAATGGTACATCTACAAACAGCAAAACCTGGAGCTGCTGAGCAGCGATAGGCACCCCAATTAGCCAATTTAAATATACCATCTCTTACCATCCAGGGACCGCCAACCGTAATGCCGACGTACTCTCCTGCCTCCTAGGTGAACAACCAGAGGCCATTACCCAACTGGACCCTATCACAGAGCCGCAGGAGTGGTACACCAGGCAGCACGGGGACCCAGACCTGAAACAACAAGGACAAAGCCCTCTTCCAGCAGATCGTGCGGGCTTGAGTAATGACCTCCAGCAATTCCTGCTCGAATGGGACCGGATTGAACTAGCCTGCAATGTCTTACGGAGAGAAGTCAGATCTAAGAGGAATATGGACGCAGGCTATAGCCAAATCCTTGTTTGGAAAGCCTATGCCAAAACGCACTGGCATGAGTACCACAAGAAGAGTGGTCACCAGAGTGCAGAGAGAACCCTATCTCTTCCCACAAAGCAATTCCGCTTAGGGCACCCAATGACCAGCAGCGACCCTGCCAAACACATTGCATTTTTGAACTTTCAGACAAGCAGGTTGTTGGTCGGTGGTGTAAGTAGTAAGTAAGCTTCTCAAAAAGGAAATTGTACTTTTGCTTGAGTACATTTTTAAGGGAGTAATTGTACTTTTACTTGAGCACTGTGCGGTATGGACAAGGTGGTGCAGGGTGTAGACAGGGTGGTGCAGAGTGTGGGGGGACAATATACTAGTAAATGGGGGCTTTTTATCATGATCCTTCTGTATACTTGCTGTAGGTTCACTGTGCAAGAGGGAGACACACACACTAATGAATGACAAGTCCCTAACACACACATACACACAAATGACTGGAATCTCCCTAGCGTGCATACACACACACACACTAATGAGTGGCATCTCCCTAGCGCGCATACACACACACTGAAGAGTGGCATCTGTCTAGCACACACAAACGGGTTAATGAGGGCCTGTCAACCCCAAACTGTCATGAACTTGAGCAGGACACACACACACACACATAGGAGCAGGACAAAAGGGCCTCAGGGACTACAGGGGTGGGGGGTAAATATGGAGAGGAGGGTAGAGAGAGTGGAGAAAGGGGGAGAGAGAGAGTGAGATTCCCCTGGTGTTCTGTAGGACATCTGTCTCAAGCACACTCACTTTCTAAACAGAAAATACTGAATACCTGCTAACCAGTCAGAAGAGTATATCACATCACCAGATTATAATGGAACAGGGGTTGTGATTGTTCCAACAGTGCTTGCTTGGACACAACGCAGTGTCAGGGGCCCTTGTGGCACCCAATACGTCGTCATAGAGACTGTGGGTCTGCCCCTGAATGCACTACAGAAACTGCTTATCTAATAAAATCTAGTCTTATTAATCTTACTGTATATCAAGATCAAAAAATCCATTTGGTATTGTTTTCAGTGTAGAGACTTACCTAGCGCTTTCTCGTAAAATCATTTGACTTAATTTAAGAAGAGTTTGACTACTTTTAAGATGTCTCATACTGAAAACAAGCAAATTTGTCTAATTTATCTGTTGTTATTAATTTGTCTGATTAATAACACTTGGCTAGATTTTTTTTTTTACGGTGTGAAAACAGTCACAAGTTGTAGGCCTTTCCCAGTACTATGGTCTGGGAAACGTTACGGTCTGGGAAACGTTTCCCTTTTCCAAATGAGGACTATACTACTTAGTAACA
This sequence comes from Alosa alosa, assembly GCF_017589495.1. Taxonomy (NCBI): domain Eukaryota; kingdom Metazoa; phylum Chordata; class Actinopteri; order Clupeiformes; family Clupeidae; genus Alosa; species Alosa alosa. The sequence goes on from NW_025962692.1 coordinate 2,280, forward strand.
CTTATCTCTTATCTTTTTTTTCTCCTTTGTTTATATATTTATGCTATTAATATTAATATTGTGCAGTAATTGGGGGCAGCCGTGGCCCACTGGTTAGCACGCTGGACTTGTAACCGGAGGGTTGCCGGTTCGAGCCCCGACCAGTGGGCCGTGGCTGAAGTGCCCTTGAGCAAGGCACCTAACCCCTCACTGCTCCCCGAGCCGCCGTTGTAGCAGGCAGCTCACTGCGCCCGGGGATTAGTGTGTGCTTCACCTCACTGTGTGTTCACTGTGTGCTGTTTGTGTTTCACTAATTCACCGATTGGGTTAAATGCAGAGACCAAATTTCCCTCACGGGATCAAAAAAGTATATATACTTATACTTATACTAATTTAAGTCAGAGGACTAAGCATTTCACTGCATGTTGTACTTTGTTTATCACCCGGTGAAAAGAAATACTCTTTTCTGATTGGCTTAGATTGGATTAGATCTGGTCATTTTTTTTTTTTCGTTCCATATCAATGCTTATGAATGGTAATTATAACAACCAAAGTAGGATGACTGTTGAGCCTGGAAGCAGGCTTCGCAGCAATGGAATCAACTGTAAACAAGCTTTGTCCATCCCTATCACTGTTAGGGCCAAAGAAAAATGTACAGCAAACTGAACAAGTCGGCTTGTTTGTAAATGGAACCACTTGTTTCCTTTGCGTGCTATAAAGGCATGACTATTGCATATAGTGCTATAAAGGCATGACTATTGCATATAGTGCTGTAAAGGCATGACTATTGCATATAGTGCTATAAAGGCATGACTATTACATATAGTGCTATAAAGGCATGACTACTCCCTATGGTGGCAACTGGGTGATAAGCAGGTTAACAGGTGGTACCTTGGAGGTGTCCCATTATACGGGATTAATGGACTCGGGAGTCAGGGAGTTCTTGGCCTCCGCCTTGTCCATTAATTCCGTATAATGGGACACTTCCACAGCAGTTATCCCTTACATAAATGTATGTGACAAATAAATATCTTGAATATTCACACTTCACCAGGCATGAACATATCATCTATATATGTTACTAGGACGAGTTAGACAATGCTTCGCTCCTATATGTGACTACCCCAGATTAGACAATGCTTCACTCCTATATGTGACTAGGCCAGATTAGACAAAAATTCACTCCTACATGTGACTAGGCCATATTAGATACTGCTTCGGTCTTATATGTGACTACGCCAGATTAGAAAATGTTTAGCTCCTACAATCTGACTAGGCCAGATTAGACAATGCTTCGCTCCTAGCCAGATTATCCAATGCTTTACTCCTGTATGTGACTAGGCCAGATTAGACAATGCTTCGCTCCTGTATGTGACTAGGCCAGATTAGACAATGCTTTGCTCCTAGCCAGATTATCCAATGCTTTACTCCTGTATGTGACTAGGCCAGATTAGACAATGCTTTGCTCCTAGCCAGATTAGCCAATGCTTCGCTCCTATATGGGACTAGGCCAGATTAGCCAATGCTTCGCTCCTATATGTGACTAGGCCAGATTAGACAATGCTTCGCTCCTACACACACACATACACACACACACACATCCTGTTACAAAAATGTATAATTCATCACACTACTGACACAATGCCTACTCTCATACCTACCAGCATACACATTCATACCTACTGAAACACAAACCTGCCCCCCCCCACACACACACACTCCCATACACACACACACACACACACACTCACATACCTGTAAGCAATCTTTGAATCAGTGTTTGTGTATTCTCCCACAGCAGGTCCTGGAGGTGCTGCAGACTCCTCTCCTCTCCTCTCCGACACAGACCCACTTCTCCTCTCGCCTGGACCTCACCGTGCACACACACACATACGCTCTCTCTTACTGTGCACACACACACACACACACACACGCGCTCTTACCGTGCACACACACACATACGCTCTCTATCACCGTGCACACACACACAGTATGTTCTCTTTCACCAACACACACTAATACAAACCCACTTGCTCCCTCTCTCTCTCCTCTCTCCCTCCCTCCCTCCTTCCTTCTCTCTCCCTCCCTCTCTTCCTCCCTCCTCCCTCTCTCTCTCCCTCCTCCCTCCCTCTCTTCCTCCCTCTCTCTCTCTCCCTCCTCCTCCTCCCTCTCCCTCCTTCTCTCTCTCTCTCTTCCTCTCCCGTTTGTTTTTAAGTCACATGTCCTGAAATCTAAGCTAGAACATGCCGGCAACTTTCAGCAGTGCCACATGCGCTCCAACACACACACACACACACTCCAACACACACACACACACTACAACACACACACATGCGCTCCATCACACACACTACAACACACACACATGCGCTCCAACACACACACTACAACACACACACACTACACACACACACACACAATGCACTGCTCCAACACACACACACACACACATACAGTGCACTGCTCCAACACACACACACACACACACACAGTGCACTGCTCCAACACACACTATATCACACACACACACACACAGCGCAACACACACACTTTATCACACACACATTAAAAGACACATACTGCTGGGGGGAATTCCAGCGCAGGGTCAAGCCCTCTTAATTACTAAGCCTCCCGTTGCTATAGAGAGTTGCTATGGCAAGTTGTGCAAGCTTCAGCAGATTACTGGCAAGGGTGGGCAAGGGGAATGGTTACTATGGTGATCTCTGTCTCATTTGGCTAATGAGGCCCAGAGTGGGGTTTGTGAGTGTGTGAGACTAACTGTGTGTGTCTGTGTGAGAGAGACTGACTAAGAGTGTGTATGAGTGAGTGAGGGTGTGTGTGTGTGTGTGAGAGAGACTGACTAAGAGTGTGTATGAGTGAGAGTGTGTGTGTGTGTGAGAGAGACTGACTAAGAGTGTGTATGAGTGAGTGAGGGGTGTGTGTGTGTGTGTGAGAGAGACTGACTAAGAGTGTGTATGAGTGAGTGAGGGGTGTGTGTGTGTGTGTGAGAGAGACTGACTAAGAGTGTGTATGAGTGAGTGAGGGTGTGTGTGTGTGTGTGAGTGAGTGAGGGGTGTGTGTGTGTGTGTGAGAGACTAAGAGTGTGTATGAGTGAGTGAGGGTGTGTGTGTGTGTGAGAGACTAAGAGTGTGTATGAGTGAGTGAGGGGTGTGTGTGTGTGTGAGAGACTAAGAGTGTGTATGAGTGAGTGAGGGTGTGTGTGTGTGTGTGAGAGAGAGAGAGAAAGAAAAAGACGTGTGTGTGTGTTCTGGGAGAATTACTGACACTTTAAGATCCTCTGGAGAATCACTGACACTTTAAGATCCTCTGGAGAATCACTGACACTTTAAGATCCTCTGGAGAATTAAGTCAAGTCAAGTCAAGTCAAGTTTATTTATATAGCACATTTCATACACAGAGGTCATTCAATGTGCTTTACATAAACAAAACAAGCGATAATAACAAATAAAAAAGCATAGAAGGGCAATATAGTCAAAGAATAGTTAAAAGGTAAAGATCATAATAAAAAGAAAACATAAAACACAAGGTAAAATCATTTAAAATAAAGAATAATTAGTAAGCAAAAAACAAAGGCAAAAGTAGTAAAAAAGTAATAAAAGACAAAGTAGAATAATTATCGAGGCAGATTCAGAATTTGTAACTTTCGGCACAGTTAGCAAGCGTCTGAGAACAGTTTGGTCTTAAGTCTAGATTTAAAACTGGCTACAGTTGGGGCCTTTTTAATGTCATCCGAAAGTTGGTTCCACAGCTGAGTCGCATAGCAGCTAAAAGCTGCTTCACCATGTTTAGTTCTAACTGTAGGTTTTACTAGCAGGTTTTCACCTGGGACCTGAGAGGGGGACGAAGGTGTGTACTGCTGAAGCATGTCTGACAAGTATTTAGGTCCTGCTCCATTTACTGATTTATAAACAAGCAATAGTGCTTTAAAGTCAATTCTGTGACTTACTGGAAGCCAGTGCAAGGACTTAAGAATTGGAGTAATGTGGTCAGTTCTTTTAGTTTTGTTAGAGTCCTAGCTGCTGCATTTTGTATCACCTGAAGCTGTTTAATAGTCTTTTTTAGGAAGGCCTGTGAACAGTCCATTGCAGTAATCAACCCTGCTGGAGATAAATGCATGAATGAGTTTTCTAAGTCATGTTTGACATCAGCCCTCTGAGTTTGACAATATTTTTTGAGGTGGTAAAAGCTGATTTAGTTATCGCTTTCATGTGGCTGTTGAAATTTAGATCACTGTCAATTAATACACCAAGGTTTTTAACAGTATCCTTTGCCTTCAACCCTTTTGTGTCAAGGAGAGTGGCAACCCTAAGTCTTTCCTCATTTTTTTACCAAATATAATTACTTCAGTTTTTCTTTGTTCAGCTGAAGAAAATTTTGAGACATCCAGGTGTTGATTTGTTCTATACACTGACACATAGATTCAAAGAGGACCATAGTTGTTTGGTGATAGAGCTAAAAGTAAATTTGTGTGTCATCTGCATAGCTATGATATGAAATCAAATTATTTTGAATGATTTGTCCAAGTGGGAACATATAGAGGTTGAATAATAGTGGCCCCAAGATCGACCCCTGGGGAACACCACAGGTCAGGGCGTTGGTGTTGAGGTACAGTTCGATGGCAACAAAGAAGCTCCCTTTCTTGTAGATATGATTTTAGCCAGCTGATAACTATGCCTGTAAATCCAACCCAGTGTTCTAGTCTGTGTAGTAAAATATTGTGATCAACAGTGTCAAATGCTGCACTAAGGTCCAGTAGCACTAGGACTGATGTTTTACACCTGAATCTGTGTTGAGGCAAGTATGTCATTGGAAACTTTAATGAGAGCTGTTTCAGTGCTGTGATTTGCCCGAAAACCAGACTGAAAGTAATCAAAATACCCATTTGATGTTAGGAAGGTGGTTAATTACTGACACTTTAAGATCCTCTGGAGAATCACTGACACTTTAAGATCCTCTGGAGAATTACTGACACTTTAAGATTCTCTGGAGAATTACTGACACTTTAAGATCCTCTGGAGCCAATTTGTGCTTCAGGACAGACAGGCAGACAAATGAAGACACAAGACCAACTGTACCAACACAACATCAACATACATGTAGTAGGTGTGTGTGTGTGTGTGTGTGTGTGTATATGTGTGAGAGAGAGAGAGAGACAAAATCAATGCAACCCAGCCCAGAGGACTGTTTCACCAAAGCAGGCTTGCACTCATCTGACCTTCATACATGTCACATCTGACCTTTATAAGTGTCATAAAGGCCAAGACAGGAAGACGAGGTGGGACTTTCTTCAGAGACCTCAGAGGTCATTCTGGAATGCATTTGTGAAACTGAAGTGTAAATTCAGACAGAATTAACGTTTTTCATGTGACGTATTCTAGGTTCTACAGCTTTGTTTACATCCACCTGGTAGGCAAGGGACAAGTTGAACCCATTGAACATCGTTGTCTGCAGCTGCCTCTCAGTAGACTACATCTCTGTATTTCAGCAATGTCAACATTTCAGGCATCAATAAAGGTGATGATGAAACATTATCCCATTGTTCGATATTTGATAGCCTGTCACAGGAACGTTATTTCGCTAAAATCGCCCTGATTTGGTGCATTGATCTGTATCGATAACTTTATGGGAGAACCTGCATGTAGCCTAATGGTAGCCTAACTTTTTTTCTCTGTTCAAAACTTGGTTTACACGAAGACGATAGACTTTATTAGAAGCTGTTAAATTTGGCCAGAAAGGAATGTCTTCCCTCTGAAAGTTGACACAAAATCAAACAATATTTGATAATTTAACTTCAACTGAACAGCGACAGGTTTTGGTAGGCAGTAGACTCTAAACGGTACGTTAAAGACGTTAAATCGGTAGCCTACAGTTATAGCCAGCGTCAGTCAGGATGTAACATTAATGGCATTAAAGTCATGAATCCTGTAACATATTATAACATATAACAGTGATGGCTTATTCGAAGACGACCTGCATGGATATATAACCACCCAGAAAAACTCAGAATGTGAGTGATAAAATTCATTAATTGTATGAAACTTTTGTGGTTATCCATTGCAGCATGTCGGCTATATTGCAGCTGTTATGCTAAGCGCACCCTTTTAAATATGCTGTTATTTTGGTCATGTGGACTTAAGCGGGTAAAGATAATTCATAACCTGCTTATTTCTTACATGACTGAAGCAGTAGCAGCTAGCCTATACTAGGTTCAACAGAGGTGGTGTTTGAGGTTGCTGTGTTACAGTGGGCATCGCTTTCAAATGCCCACTTCAGTCGCGCATTACGAGGCGTGAAGCTTTAGTACCACTTTCAGCCACTGTCGTCGCTCTGCCACTGTACATCGCTCTGCCTGCCGCCCCTACTGAAAAAAGCAGGAGACTTGCCGAGAGTAATCCCAGCCTACGAATTCAATAACAAAATAAATCATGTATAATTAAACATTACCTCGATTTAGGCTACTTGGGTATGTCTTAAGGCTTGACTACGGTGGTAAGCGAAAATCTAAAATCGAAATTTGCTGTCTACATTATTGTCAGTGTTGGGGAGTAGCGCTGGCTGCACAAATCAAAACAGTGGTGTGATAATTGAGCCAGTAGAGAAATAACTGTTCAAAATTAATCTGTAGCCTTGTGTAGCTTCTGCAGAAAACAATGTTGTTGCCGATTTAATACTATCTGGCGACATTTTTTACAGGCTACATAATAGAAACTTAGGACAACTATGACCCACGTTTGGTTTAAGTAAATTAATTTGCCCTACTTCTTGACTGCAATGTAGTCAATTGACTTCTTGACATGTCATTTTTATTTTTCTGTACAATAAACAAATACATCTGCTTTATGCCGCAGAATTACATTCATATTTGTCTGACTTCTGCAGACGCACAAGAAAACACTGCCAGGCCATCCTTAAAAATATTTTCGTTTGCCGTAACCCGACCGAGCCTATCAATTTAGAACCGACCCAAATATTTATTTTTTTCCCCTTTTAGTCAGATCGACTTGCCGGTTGTAAACTTGCGTTAAGACCGACCGATTTGTTTTTACTCTAAACAACCAATACAAATAAAATACTATTTGTTTTAGTAGGCCTAAGTATTGTGAATATAAATTGCCTACATACAAATGTAGGCTCTCTTAAATAAAACCCTGTGGCGTCATCTCTACACCATTGGTTTACGCATGTCACACTATGGCCTACAGTGGGTCCCAGTTAAGAATTGACACGCAGCTGGGTGAAATGTAAGTACAACTGCAGCCGCTTGGGGGCAGCATAGTCGCTGTGGCGTTCCACGGTCGAACCGGATGGAGCATTCGACAGCAAGGGCTGTGATTGGCCGAGTTTTCAGTGCGTTTCTCTGTGTTTTTAGCAGCCCCTGCAACATGCTAGTCCACTGTAGCCTATAAGCTTTGTACATAATGTTAAACATAGTTTTGGATTCAGTGGCAAGATGTCTTGATTGTACAGTGCCTGTTTCTAAGTAATGTTTTAAAATGAGAGCTTCGTCAGCTGACAAAGGGCTACTTTGTCGGCAGTCACAGAAGTTCGCTTGCTAAGAGAACATAAATATGCTGCCCAGAAACCTTGTGAATAGTTCTGATTTGTTTTACTACACTAACGAGGTTAAATATAGCCTTTGCCTATAGCATCTCCTTAATGTTAACAAAATGACAGCATTCATATGACAAAGGAAAACGAATTTGGTCACTCAAGACTGTGCCACAGCAACCGGTGTAGGCTACAGTCCTACCCACAGCCTACTGAAGCAGATAGCGTTGTCTGGACGGTCGAGAGGGTTAATGCAGCGTATTTCCAGAACAGGTCTGCAACTTTCAGGCAGTTCTGAGTTTGAATCTAGGCAGGAGCAGAGCCCATATAAAGACCTAGGCCTATTATCATTTTTTTTGCAAAGGTGTCCCATAGGAAAAATGTGTTGCTCATCTGCTGTTCAATCTCATCTCCTGAGATCAGTTTGAGCTTCTCATATTCATATCATTCTGTGATCATTTGTTTCTGGATTACTTCTCCTAAGGGTCCCTTAGAGCAAGAGGTAAGCTTAAAAAGAGACAAGACATCACTAAGAGATAGTTGAGAAAATCAGTTCAGCAATACTTGAGAAGTGGGATAAACAGAGGAGATCTCATAATTGTATGCCCCTGACCGATGC